>NC_069506.1:113163269-113270769 GCF_027579735.1 Bombina bombina
CTGCTTCTTGGGTGGTAACTAGCCATAGAGCAAGCTATTATGCTATTGTTCTCAGGTTGAGCGCTTCTCTCTTTTTATTTATGCTACATAAATTATTGCCAGGACCTAATAAATCCTTATCTGTGGAGTATTGCTTATATATCCATCTTGGATCTTGTTATTATGTATCTATTAAAACTGTTTACTAAAATAGGTGGTATAGACCCCCTAAAAAGGATACATATAGACAGCACTTACTGTGCTGTATATATGTATCCTTTTTTAAGGGGTCTATACCACCTATTTTAGTAAACAGATGTATATGTTAAAGGGACATGAAACCCCAAAAAAATTATTTTGTGAATCAGATAGAGAATACAATTTTGAACAACTTTCCAATTTACTTCTATCATTTAATTTGCTTCCTTCTCTTGTTATCCTTTGCTGAAAGGTTTATCTAGGAAGGCTCAGAAGCAGCAGAGAACCTAGGATCCAGCTGTTGATTGGTGGCTGAATATATATATATCGATTGTGATTGGCTCACCAATGTGTTCAGTTAGAAACCATTAGAGCATTGCTGGTCCTTCAACAAATGATACCAAGAGAATGGAACAAATTAGATAATAGAAGTAAATTAGAAAGTTGTTTAAAATTGTATTCTCTATCTGAATCAAGAGAGAAAAATATTGGGTTTAATGTCCCTTTAATTATATTATCAAATTGCTTCACTTTAAGTATATATACATGTTATTATTTAATAATGGTCCCTTTATCTCTTTTAAGTCAGCAGAAATAAATATATATATATATATATTTTTTTTTTTTTTTACCAGATTACTTATAGTTTCATTAACCTTCCATCTATCCTAGTTTTGCAAACTCTGCACTAAAAGGTAAGTGTAACCTCTGATGCAATTTAACATTGACTCAATGTGACAGTACTAAGCTAAGGTGTCACACTAATATCATTGCTGGCATATAACTTCTTCTCTCGCTCTGCTATTTTAATACTCTGTTTTATTCATCTCACACAAAGGTAAACAGTGGCATACCACACTAGTAAAACATTCCACGCATTAACCCTTTCTTGCAGAGTACCCTGCAATGCATCAATTTAGTGCCAATAAAATTTAATGGGGTATTATACTAATACAATTCCCCTTGAGTGCTAACGATGGCTTTGAGCCGTGGCAAAGTTTCCCTCTCAGGTGCTAATGACGGCTTAGAGTTCTGGGGACCTCCATCCACTACCACCCCAGCGATCTGGCCTGTATAGTGACAGGCATCGTTGGGGCTTCACGTTTTTTGTGCAGTGACAATTGTCAGTTATAGGGAGATGGGGGCATGCTGCTTAGCTGGCTGTATCTCAGGCATCTAAGCAGCTACAGACCCCCAAGACCCACCACTGGAAAGGTAATCGTCTACCCTTCCTGTACACCTCCAGACATGAAATTGTCTAAAAAAAAATAGCCTTTCAACTTTTATGGATTATGTCTACAATCAGACAGCTGTAGAAACCTGGGAAACTAAGATACATTAAATAAAGTACACATTTTTGGAAAGTACACCCCTTGGCGCATCAAATGAGGGGCTACATGTATTGCTAGCACAAAAATAAACAATGTAATAATAAGTGGAATATGGCTCTTTGCTTAGAATTATTTTTTTAAGCAATGCAACTTATTCCATTAATTGCTGTGCACCCCAAATTCATGCTAGAAATACTTGTAGCCCCTCATGTGATGCACCAATGGGTGTACTTTCTGGAAATGTGTGCTTTGTGTACCCATATTAATTTCTCAGGTGGCTAGAATTGTTTAATTGCTGAAAACAGTACAGTAAATTCTAAGATGCTGTTTTTGATAATTTATCAAAATTGACATGCCTGCAATAAAACAGTGGGAAAAAACAGTGAAATGTATTTCAGACAGGTTACCTACTACAAATATTTATCCACACAGGTTTTGATGATAGAGTTTAGAAAAATAAAATTAAAAACTATTATTTATTGAGTCAGGAGTAAAAAAATACACCTTTTCACATTTTACGTGCTATTTTTTTAACCTGATGACACATACACATATAATAATGGTATATTTTGAATCTGCTGGGTCTGCTGAAAAAAACAATATATAGTTTATATCGTTTATTCGTACAAATTTTACTTCTAAAAGTGTTTAAGTGTGAACGGCAACAAAAAGCTCAAAACTAGCTTAGCACACAGGTGGGAAATGGCTTAGAAGCCAAAGGGTTAAGAAACTTTCTAATTTTCTTCTTTTGTCTAATTTGCTTTATTTTCTTAGTGCCCTTTGTTTAAGAAACAGCAATGCACATGAGTGAACAAATAACATGAGGCATAAATGTGCAGCCACCAGTTAGCAGCTCCTAAGTTACCTAGGTATGCTTTTCAACAAAGGATAAAATTAAATAATAAAAGTAAATTAGACAGTAAATTGCATGCTCTATCTGAATCATGAAAGAAAAAAATGGGTTTCATGCCCCTTTCTATCCTGCTGTTAGATAAACATTTGAAATCCTTAAAGGGGCAGTCTAGTCAAAATTAAACTTTCATGAAGACAGGGCATGTAATTTTAAACAACTTTTCAATTTACTTTTATCCTCAAATTTGCTTTGTTGGTATTCTTAGTTGAAAACTAAAGCTTGGTAGGCTCATATGCTAATTTCAAAGCCCATGAAGGCCGCTTCTTATCTGAATGCATTTGACAGTTTTTCACAACTAGGTGGCGTTAGTTTATGTGTGCCATATATATAACATTGTGCTCACTCATGTGGAGTTATTTATGCATCAGCACTGATTGTCTAAAAGGCAAGTCTGTCAAAATAACTGAAATAAGGGGGCAGTTTGCAGAGGCTTAGATACAAAGCAATCACAGAAGTAAAAAGTGCATTAATATAACTATTGGTTGTGCAAAACTGGGGAATGGGTAATAAAGGGATTATCTATCTTTTTAATTAATAACAAGTCTGGAGTAGACTGTCCCTTTAAACATTCAAGAAGAACTTACTGTTAGGGCAGGCCTCACTTTAAATCTTCCCCTGTCAGTGTGGCCTACCAGAACAGTACACAAATAAGGCAAACTGTAAATGTTTGCCTTAAATTGTCCATCATTATTCCTGTTTTTAAACATTTATCCCATGGTTTTCTGTGAGATCAACAGTGACCTGCTATTATAGATAATGGATCCATAATGGCTATAGCAGCTTATTGACTGCTAGCATTAGAGAGTATTCTGTTTTATTTAGTCAATAGTCTTTGGACTCGGACTTTAACCCCTTAAGTTCTGAAAAGGATTGTAGCACAGGAGATAGCAAGATTCTGCAACTATTTCTAGCATCCAATCAGTTAAAGGAACTCTGTGGCAAAAGAGGCTAGTTTTAAAGGGACATTAAACAGCTGGGTACAAGGACAATAGCATGGTTACTACTCGCTATATTATTGTTTTTTTATCCTGTGCCTGCAGCTTTCTTTAAGGCCATTCTCTTATGTTAACACGTGACAAGTGCTGGTTAGTGACATTCTGCATTTTCACACGGAGCGCCTCCATCTTGCAGTATTCTTGTACAATGTGACAGAAGTGCTGCACTCTTACAGACCAGACATATTGTTGTCTTGACAAGCTGTATCATGCACTTTAGTTTAGCATGCACAATGCAGAGTAGGAGATGTACGTTTTTGCGGTGGTTGCATTTCTCTATATTTTTTCCTTTTGGCTTTTTAAATTTGTTATTTAACTTTTATACTGTGTAAAAAAAAAAAACACACAACAATATGTGCGTACCAAGATGGCGGAACCCAGTATATTAATAGTATATATAGTAAGATTCTTTACCAAACTAACTTCTATAATGGGTTAAAATAAGAGAACTGCTTTAAAGGATTATAAAACACTAAAATATTGCATAAACAAATTATTTGAAGGCATTTTTTAAGTAATAGGGTTGAAACCGCCTTATTTGTTTTTGAAACTAAGCTTTGATTGTCTTTTAAAATATTTAATTTTATTTTCATTCTGATGTTGCATAAGACCACTCATGGAAAAGGGCTGTTCAAACTGAAATCTATATGTCCAATCAATTTACTTCCTCATGAATATAATATCATCAATGAACATTCTATTACGCATGCACAGTACTCACAGATTAACGCATGCGCCCCGGACTCCATGACGTCCTGATCCTGCAATGATAAGGTTTTTTTTATCTATTGCAGCCACCATAGGACTGAGAGTGACATCACAAGCAGTACTCGCACATGCGCATTGGCAAGTACAGGTTGACCCCTGTGGTAGGACTCGCATAATGATTCCCACAGTGGGTTTGGAAAGACTTTAGTTTTTATTAACAAATTACGATAAAACGGTGGACTATTATTACAGGAAGGTATTTGAAGAAAGATATGTTGTGCATCGTTCTTTCATTTTAAGACGCTTTCATTTCAGAGTTTCATCTACCTTTAAAAAGAGCTGCAGGTACAGGAGGAAAAAACGATGGTGAGAAGTAACCATGGTACTGTAGTTGTACTTATAAAATGAATGTCCCTTTAAATAGAGTGTAAATTAGGGGTTGGCATACATTTTCAGTACTGCTATAACAACCCTAGTCAAAAGGATGATCTTCCTGGAGTCATAATGAAGTAAACAATGACTCCAGACTTGTCAACAGAAGCCATCCTTAAGTATGCCCACAGGCTAAAATATTTAAATAAGATGCGTCTAGAGTCATTCACTGGCTGTTCATGCTTGTGACTTAACCCCTTAAGGACCACAGCTCTTTTCCATTTTATGTCCATTTGGGACCAAAGCTATTTTTGCATTTCTGCTGTGTTTGTGTTTAGCTGGGTTTTTTTTTCCTCTTACTCATTTACTGTACCAACACATATTATACAGGGAGTGCAGAATTATTAGGCAAATGAGTATTTTGACCACATCATCCTCTTTATGCATGTTGTCTTACTCCAAGCTGTATAGGCTCGAAAGCCTACTACCAATTAAGCATATTAGGTGATGTGCATCTCTGTAATGAGAAGGGGTGTGGTCTAATGACATCAACACCCTTTGTCAGGTGTGCATAATTATTAGGCAACTTCCTTTCCTTTGGCAAAATGGGTCAAAAGAAGGACTTGACAGGCTCAGAAAAGTCAAAAATAGTGAGATATCTTGCAGAGGGATGCAGCACTTTTAAAATTGCAAAGCTTCTGAAGCGTGATCATCGAACAATCAAGCGTTTCATTCAAAATAGTCAACAGGGTCGCAAGAAGCGTGTGGAAAAACCAAGGCTCAAAATAACTGCCCATGAACTGAGAAAAGTCAAGCGTGCAGCTGCCAAGATGCCACTTGCCACCAGTTTGGCCATATTTCAGAGCTGCAACATCACTGGAGTGCCCAAAAGCACAAGGTGTGCAATACTCAGAGACATGGCCAAGGTAAGAAAGGCTGAAAGACGACCACCACTGAACAAGACACACAAGCTGAAACGTCAAGACTGGGCCAAGAAATATCTCAAGACTGATTTTTCTAAGGTTTTATGGACTGATGAAATGAGAGTGAGTCTTGATGGGCCAGATGGATGGGCCCGTGGCTGGATTGGTAAAGGGCAGAGAGCTCCAGTCCGACTCAGACGCCAGCAAGGTGGAGGTGGAGTACTGGTTTGGGCTGGTATCATCAAAGATGAGCTTGTGGGGCCTTTTCGGGTTGAGGATGGAGTCAAGCTCAACTCCCAGTCCTACTGCCAGTTTCTGGAAGACACCTTCTTCAAGCAGTGGTACAGGAAGAAGTCTGCATCCTTCAAGAAAAACATGATTTTCATGCAGGACAATGCTCCATCACACGCGTCCAAGTACTCCACAGCGTGGCTGGCAAGAAAGGGTATAAAAGAAGAAAATCTAATGACATGGCCTCCTTGTTCACCTGATCTGAACCCCATTGAGAACCTGTGGTCCATCATCAAATGTGAGATTTACAAGGAGGGAAAACAGTACACCTCTCTGAACAGTGTATGGGAGGCTGTGGTTGCTGCTGCACGCAATGTTGATGGTGAACAGATCAAAACACTGACAGAATCCATGGATGGCAGGCTTTTGAGTGTCCTTGCAAAGAAAGGTGGCTATATTGGTCACTGATTTGTTTTTGTTTTGTTTTTGAATGTCAGAAATGTATATTTGTGAATGTTGAGATGTTATATTGGTTTCACTGGTAAAAATAAATAATTGAAATGGGTATATATTTGTTTTTTGTTAAGTTGCCTAATAATTATGCACAGTAATAGTCACCTGCACACACAGATATCCCCCTAAAATAGCTATAACTAAAAACAAACTAAAAACTACTTCCAAAACTATTCAGCTTTGATATTAATGAGTTTTTTGGGTTCATTGAGAACATGGTTGTTGTTCAATAATAAAATTAATCCTCAAAAATACAACTTGCCTAATAATTCTGCACTCCCTGTATACTGTTTTTCTCGCCATTAAATGGACTTTCTAAAGATACAATTATTTTCATCATATCTTATAATTTACTATAAAAAGTTTTTATAAAATATGATGAAAAAATGGAAAAAACACACTTTTTCTAACTTTAACCCCAAAATCTGTTACACAGCTACAACCACCAAAAATCACCCATGCTAAATAGTTTCTAAATTTTGTCCTGAGTTTACATGTTCTTTGCAAGTTATAGGGCCATAAATACAAGTAGCACTTTGCTATTTCCAAACCACTTTTTTTCAAAATTAGCGATAGTTACATTGGAGCACTGATATCTATCAGGAATCCCTGAATATCCCTTAACATGTATATATTTTTTTTAGACAACAACCCAAAGTATTGATCTAGGCCCATTTTGGTATATTTCAAGTCACCATTTCTCCGCCAAATGCGATCAAATAAAAAAAATCGTTCACTTTTTCATAAATTTTTTCACAAACTTTAGGTTTCTCACTGAAATTATTTACAAACAGCTTGTGCAATTATGGCACAAATGGTTGTAAATGCTTCTCTTGGATCCCCTTTGTTCAGAAATAGACATATGGCTTTGGCGTTGCTTTTTGGTAATTAGCAGGCTGCTAAATGCCGCTGCGCACCACACGTGAATTATGCCCAGCAGTGAAGGGGTTAATTAGGGAGCTTGTAGGGTTAATTTTAGCTTTAGTGTAATGTAGTAGACAACCCAAAGTATTGATCTAGGCCCATTTTGGTATATTTCATGCCACCATTTCATCGCCAAAAGCGATAAAAAAAAGTCTTTCACTTTTTCACAAATTTTAGGTTTCTCACTGAAATTAATTACAAACAGCTTGTGAAATTATGGCACAAATGGTTGTACATGCTTCTCTGGGATCCCCTTTGTTCAGAAATAGCAGACATATATGGCTTTGGCGTTGCTTTTTGGTAATTAGAAGGCCACTAAATGCTGTTGCGCATCACACATGTATTATGGCTAGCAGTGAAGGGGTTAATTAGGTAGCTTGTAGGGAGCTTGCAGGGTTAAATTTTGCTTTAGTGTAGAGATCAGCCTTCCACCTGACACATCAGACCCCCTGATCCCTCCCAAACAGCTCTCTTACCTCCCCCACCCCACAATTGTCCCTGCCATCTTAAGTGCTGGCAGAAAGTCTGCCAGTACTAAAATAAGTTTTTAAACATAATTCTGCTGTGTAGGTTCCCCCCTGACCCCCCCCCCCCCAAATAGCTCCCTAACCCTGTCCCTCTACCTTATTGTGCGCCATCTTGGGTACTGTCAGCTGTCTGCTGTAAAAAATTACTGTATATTTTCTGTAGTGTAGCTGCCCTCCTCAACATCCAACCCCCCACCCTCTCCCAGATCTCTTAACTGAATATTCCCACCCTCCCCAGTCCTCTCTCCCAACTTGCTATTTACATCTATTGTGCCATACTGTAGAGTTCCCACCCACGCCTGCCCGCGTGCACACCCGCCCCCGGGCAGGAGCGCGCACCTGTGCGCACCCCCGCATGCAATCCCACCCCCCTCATTCACCGTTGGCCGCCCACCCCCCTCCCTGCATCAGCTCCCACCCACCAACGATTATGGCCATTGATGGCCGATGCAGAGAGGGTCACAGAGTGGCTCTCTCTGCATCGGACTGCTAGAAAGTGTTATTGCAGGATGCCTCAATATCGAGGCATCACTGCAATAACATGAAAGCGGCTGGAAGTGATCAGGATCGCTTCCACCACTTTCAAAGACCAACGACGTACGGGGTACGTCGTCGGTCGTTAACTGCATTTTTTTGCAGGACGTACCCCATATGTTGTTGGTCGTAAAGGGGTTAATCAGTAAGGTAATCTGCTAATCATTCTGAAGTCATCACCCAGAATGTTTAACTTAGCTGATGTCTTTATAAGCCTGATGATGTCTAATGATGTTAAAATTACTTCTAAAGTAGTTTGATCATCGAATGACTCCAGGATCAGAGACAGCTTAACCATTAGGCCAAATAGGCGATCGCCTAAACCCTCACTCTTGATGGGGCCTCGCACAGGGGCATAGAAAGAAATCAGTTTTTTTTTCTTGGGACAAACAGTTGTTTGTAGCATATTTGCTGAGTCCACTGGCTTTCTCCAAGCACAGTCATATAGTTTAATATACATAGGCATGAGCAGGGGGTGGAACAGAAGTGTATAGGCACATTATAATGTAGGGATTCCTGCTTGTATTCAATGAATGCCTAGTGTGCAAGGACCAAGTATAGTGTGTGTGTGTGTAGATATTTATAGGTGTGTATGCGCCTAAACACACTCATCTGGTCGTGAGCTCTAAGTAATATGGAATTTACCTAGCATAATGCGGCTGTGGGGGACCTGAACAACTAGTCTTCATTACGGATGTGACACATACCCTGTCTAAAGTGCTCCAGGGAGTCATCCATCATGTCTGGCGTTGGGATCTAATGTGGCACATATCTGGCCTATGAGGAGCACAGGGCAGGGCTGGTCCTAGCCATTGCGGGGCCCGAAGCAGGATGACAAAATGGGGCCCCCTGTCACATTGCCCCTAGCCCCACCCACAACCATGCCCCATCCCGCCCCCAACTCTGCCCCATCCCCAATCCCGCCACCACAGTTTTTAAACTGAAAAAATGAGAGAAAACAATTTAAAGTGACAGTATACACCAATTTTCATATAACTGCATATAATAGACACTACTATAAAGAATAATATGCACAGATACTGATATAAAAATCCAGTATAAAGTAATTTAAAAACTTACTTAGAAGCTCCCAGTTTAGCACTGTTGATGAGGTTAGGCTGGGAAAGCAGGAACTGACAGAACCCCCCCCCCCCTTCCTTCCCTGCATATGAAAAGACCTTTTACACAACCAGGAGTAGGTAGATATCAGTATACATCTAAAACATTGGTACTTGGTTAGGAGTCTGAAAATCAGCACATTGTTATTTAAAAATAAGCAAAACTGGGGGCGTGTCCAAGCAGCGGCTGGGAACGGTCGCACTTTCTTAATGCTCCAGCCGATTGCCTAATAACCCGCCGGTTTGGGGTACTTTTTACAGCGACTTACAGCATAATACGATTGGCACTGTTGATGCAGTGGTTTGTTTGAAAAAAAACGGATAGTTCTCTGTATTTGTGACGCCGGAACATAGGAACGGACAGTAAAGCCTGGAGCGGCGGCTCAGGACAGGCAGCGCTACCCCCCTCGGTTTCCCGAGGGTCATTGTCAGGGCTGGAGATCAAATATTACTCTCTCACTCCTATTCAGCTTCTTTGAACAAGCAAAGAGACCTAGAGAAAAGAAATTTCGAGTCTACAAAGAAATCTAATACTGCGTCACAAATATGGCTGCCACAGTGGAAACTACTTATGAGAACCGCATCGACGCCATTGTGATGAGACTGGAGCATTGCTTTACGGACTTAATGCATAGAGCTCCTTGGGACTTTTTCTCACAATCACACTTGGCATACTTCGACTTAGGGAGCAGAGCAAAAGCTAAAGAAGACAAGGCTGTGGAGGTCGGAGCTGCGGCCAAGGGCGCTCCCGCGGTTTCCCCTCTACAAAGCAAAAGGGAAATAATAGTGAGAACTGTGTCGTCTTCCCTGGGGTCATACCGAAAAAAGATGCCCCGACAAATTAATAAACTACAAATGACTGATCAGCTACAGGGGAGTCCTGTGTGTAGAATCCCTCTCAGGGCTGACACAACGTATAAGGACAGTGATGGCGCCGGCACAAACTGGGTAATGGCTGCTAACCAAATCAAGAAGCTCAGTTCTCGTGGTCAAGCTGTCCCGCGGCATGAATTTGAAGCACTCCTCCAACAGGGAAACGGAGGCAAACCCAGGTTCGTAGCATACACTGACAACTTCTTGCCTCTCACGGATGCGGCTCAAATTTGGCAGATGGACATGTTTTGCAACTCTGGAAGAAAAGCCCCTAGCAGACAGTCTATAATGCACAAATACTGGGACAAATTAAAGCCAGCTTGATGAATCAGTGGTATCGTTAAAGCAGTTGTATATTGTTGGTTTGAGTGGGTTTTAAACTTGTTTCCCTATGTTTATGATTAAGTGATAATGTTAGTTGTATCATTTATATTTGTTATCCCAGCAGAGTATTTGCAGCTCTCCGCAGCACGCTAGTAGTGAGCCTTTATGGAAAACTTTGCGCTATTGACACTATGGAGGTACAGCAAATGTATTCATGCCCTTCAACATCTATGGGGTTTAGGGGGGGCCCCGGGGGGGGACACATATGTAATTGAAAAAGGGATATTGATGCAGACGCTGTCTCAGATATCGGTAAGAAAAGGTGTAAAATAAGGGATAGCAATATCAACGCCCCCCTGGTGGTCTACGGCCGGGACTGCTGTCGGGTGTTCATAACATTATTCAATTTCATCAAATTGTGTTATACCCAACAGAAAACTCTTTGAATAGTTTCATAGTTAATATTACACCACAATTAATTGAAAGTGTATGTAGATAACCACTTTGGCTTAACAAGGTGGGTTAGGTTGGCTGGGATATCAGTTCTGAGCAGATGCACTGTTTTCAAATTTGTTATGCATTTCTCTAGTTAGACCATGAGATTGGTTAATTGTTCTCTTTCTTTCAATTTTTGTTTTAGTTTAGTGAGTTAAACGCTAACAAAGCATCCAGTTCTGACCGTTGCACCTTTACAAACATGTGATAGAAACAATTAGTTTTATGGTGTCTTTAAATATGGTGCAAGGCGGTAAATTGTAGATTCTCCTACCTATCACAAGTCTGTTAATAGCCCCGAATATAATTTTTGCATGGAAACAGGCCCAAGAGAGGCCTACATTTTAGTTATAGGGGGCCAATGAAAGAGAGCTATAGTTATTGATGTATAGCTATAGTCAGCACTATGATAAATACTCTGCGGGTTTGTATGTATCATTTAAGATATGTTACCATTACTTTAGCTATATCTCAAAATAAGTAAAGAAATGGATGTTTTGGTTTCTAATTATCATTACATGAATAGATGTCTGAGTTATGCTATCCTGTAACTTTATCGATTTATACCATGTACAACCGCTTTATGATTTGTATGTCTTACTGACTTTAATAAAGCTCTTTTGAAAAAAAAAAAAAAAAGCAAAACTATACATTTTTACAAAAACACTCCCAGATAGACGATAAAAATGGATCATCTAGAAAACATTTATGCAAATTAAAATCTAGTGTGCAATGTCCCTTTAAGGTAATGCACAACATTTTATTTAAATATAAAAATAATACAAATACACAAATGTAGAGCACTATAACAATGTATATATTGCAATATACCATTTGCACTATTGGAACACCCATATTTCTTTATATAATGAATTATGTTGACAATTAGGAACAGTTGAGTTGAACTGGGCCTTGTTTTTATGTATTTTTTTTTATGATGATAACAAGGACATTACAGTGACGCAAACCTCAAGTTGCGACCCAACAAGATAGTCATACATACTATGCAAGAGAGACCATGAAACATATAAACATAGAATTTAACGGTAGATAAGAACCAAAAAGGCCCATCAAGTCTATCCATATTACGTGTTACTTTTTCCTTAGGATAGCCTTATGCATGTCCCAGGCATTTTTAAATTCCTTTACAGTCTTTGTGTTTACCACCTCAAATGGAAGTTTATTCCATGAATCCACCACCCTTTCTGTAAAAAAATGCTTCCTCACGTTTCTCCTGAATCTGCTACCCTCTAACTTTAGATTGTGACCCCTTGTTTTGGCATTTCATTTTCATTTTGCAATGAAAATTCTTTTATCAAAAAGATGTAAAGATACAAATAAAAAAAATGTTTATATATTTTTTTAAGACCAATAAAGATACTAATGTAACAATCGTATAACAATTGTATAAAATGCAATATTGATTGTAGCTATTTTTATGAATTTGATATGACCGAAAAACGTTAAGTGAAGGTTAACTTTGATCAGCTCTAATGAAATTTTGTGTTTATCTCAAAAAATAAATAGCAGTTTCATTCATCAATACTTTTACTTCTAAATCGTTCCTTAGATATATCAATTCTTTGTTTGTAATTTCGCTATCAGTAAATCAACCCTGTTTTTTTTTTTTTGTTAAGTATGATCACGTTTTTTTGCTAGCCAATTGACTTTCTGGCCGTTAGGCGGCCGTCAATTGACGTCAGCAGTTACTGTGACAATATGCGCATGCGCCAGTGTTCTCTGTTTACATCGGGAAAGCGAGCGTGGCCCCGTTTCGGCGCATGCGCACTGAAAATATTATTTAAGCACTGTTCGGTAACTGCAGTTCCACGACAAGCTGCAACACTATACAATCGGCTTTTTACCCCACACTAGATCTTGTTACTTAATTTGTGCCAGAAACGTCACACTATATTGTGGACGAATGACGCATGCGCTGAAATCGTAAATTACGAGCCTGCTAGACACGTATAGAGCGGGTGGGACCGCTCTATACGTCACTGCATCAAAAACCAGGAAACAACTAATGGGAGGAGAATAGAAGGGAACGTAAGCAAAATAGACTTTATAAAATAATAAAAATAAAAAGTGATAAAAAATTAATATAGCGACTAGATATTTAATATGCATAGAAGTTTAATAATGAAATTTGAAAGCTATAACTTAACCTTCACTTTAGTTTAACCATGTGTTACAGCAAATTTTGATTTAGATGACACTGTGTAGGGAATTCTTATAACAATAAATTTATTTTAAAGGTATATAGAATCTCTTTCTCTATTCTTTCATAGAAAATAAATCTGTATATAAGATCAAATTATTTATTGGAAACCATCTGTCTTTTGTTGTATAATTTACAGGTGATTGTTAAGGTGTAAAAATACACATATATCTTAAAGGGACAGTCTAGTATAAATTAAACTTTCATTATTCAGATAGGACTTTTAATTTTAATCAACTTTCCAGTTTACTTTTATCATCAAATTTGCTTTTTTTCTCTTGGTATTCTTAGTTTAAACTAAACATAGGTAGGCTCATATGCTAATTTCTAAGCCTTTGAGGGCTGCCTCTTATCACAGGCTTTTTAAATCTCTTTTCAACACAAAGAGACAGAACGTACACGTGGGCCATATAGATAACACTGTGTTCAGGCACAGAAAGTTATTTAAGATCTAGCACAATACAATGCTAAATTTAAGACAATAGATAATAAACAGTCACAGTCATGTGATCAGGGGGCTGGAAGAAGGTTCCTAGATACAAGGTAATCACAAAGGTAAAAAGTATATTAATATAACTGTGTTGGTTATGCAAAACTGGGGAATGAGTAATAAAGGGATTATCTATCTTTTAAATCAATAACATTTCTATGGTAGACTGTCCCTTTAAGGATACTAACGAAAATGGAGTACAGCAAAACTTTAATCTCAATTTACTTCCCAAATAAAGTGTGAACCTAAACGCTTCAAGCGCCCTCTAAACACCGTAATTGTATGTTTAACACAGTATAACTATCTAGGAAGGAGATAGTCAACATAGAGTGGCTTGTTTTAGGTAAAGCTCAGCGCTTCACGTCAAATATATAAAGATACAAATAAAGCTTTTACAATTACAAGCCTATTAAATACATTTCTGAGCCTTTTAATACTTAGGTTACAGGACAAACTTCAGTTTGATATTACATTTTAATGGGACCTTAATTAGCACAAGGGACTACTCTTGGGAAATAAAATAGATAAAGATAATGGTTTGAAGACTACATGACAGTCAAAATGTAGGAGCAGGAGGCCATAAATCTAGGAGCCAGGTATTTTTGGCAAATTTTAAAGTTGTATTATATATAAGAAACCAAAATGCATTATCAATACAGGAACAAGACATTGGGGCAAAAAAATGATAAATAGTGGACTAAATTTAAAGTAGTGTTCCTGCTAATATGCAATTGCTTAAGATACAGATAGAGAAAAAAGTGAATTTACCTCAAATTATGCACAATCCTTAAGAAGCATCATACTTTGTGCAAACTTGATAAAAAAAAATACATTTTGCACAATATGTCAAGAATTGTGTTCTTAGGTCACTGCATAATGCAAGAATTTATAATATATTAGCATTTATCTAAGTAGTACTACTAGGTCACACACATCCCACTCCTTACCCTCTTGCTCACAAAGCCCTCTTCTAACCTTCTGAACTACCCTTACAACCAGGTAGCTCCTGTTAACTACCTTCCACAATACAATTTTCACCCTCACAGCCTCCCTCTACCTCATACACAGCCCTTCCTCACCCTCTCAGCCCTTTCTCCCTTATGCACAGTCCCCTCCTCACCCTCTAAGCCCCCCTCTCCCTCACACACAGCCCCCCTCACTCTCTCAGCCCCCTCTCACTCACACACAGCCCCCCTCACTCTCTCAGCCCCCTCTCCCTCACACACAGCCCCCCTCCTGACTCTCTTAGACCTCCTCTGCCTCAAACACAGCACCATTCTGACTCTCTCAGACCCCCTCTGTCTCACACAAAGTGCCCTCCTCACTCTTTTACCACCTTTATCTCACAAACAGCCCCCTCCAAACTCCCAGACCCCCTCTACCTCACACACAGCCCCCTCCTGACTCTCTCAGACCCCCTCTCCCACACACACAGCCCCCTCATCACTCTCTTACCCCCTTTACCTCACAAACAGCCCCCTCATCACTCTCTTACCCCCTTTACCTCACAAACATCCCCCTCCAAACACTCAGCCCCTTCTCCCTCATGCACAGCCCCCTCCTCACCCTCTAAGCCCCTTTCTCCCTCACACACAGCCCCCCTCACTCTCTCAGCCCCCTCTCCCTCACACACAGCCCCCCTCCTGACTCTCTTAGACCCCTCTCCCTCAAACACAGCACCATTCTGACTCTCTCAGACCCCCTCTGCCTCGCACTAGGCCCCCTCTTGACTCTCTCAGCCCCCCTCTGCCTCACACAAAGCGCTCTCCTCACTCTCTTACCACCTTTACCTCACAAACAGCCCCCTCCAAACTCTCAGACCCCCTCTACCTCACACACAGCCCCCTCCTGACTCTCTCAGACCCCCTCTCCCTCACACACAGCCCCCTCATCACTCTCTTACCCCCTTTACCTCACAAACAGCCCCCTCATCTCTCTCTTACCCCCTTTACCTCACAAACAGCCCCCTCCAAACTCTCAGACCCACTCTCCCTTACACACAGCCCCCTCCCGACTCCCTTAGCAAAATATATAAGCCCTTAAATAACTTCCCTGCATGCCACATGAAAGGGCTCAGGTCACTTATTCATGCCATCAAATAAATGTATCTATTAAAGTATTTGTTTTAGAAATAGCAGCCACTTAGCCAGCTATACTACATAATCATGTACTAAGACAAGCCATAGAAAGCTGCAATGATCTGATTTTATGTTGAAATAATTAATTTCCCCCCTAAATTTCCAGCTTTTACTTACCAAGTTTTGTGTATTTACAGAAGGAGGGGTTGTGAGTAAGGTAGAGAGTCCCAGAATTTATTAAAATAATTTCTTTAAAATAGATGAACCTATTCATGGTACTGGGTACCCCCTTATATAAAAACAACAAGATGCACAGCTGGGTCCCACAGTCTATACACAAAGCTACCTCATAATTAAAAAAAATAAAAATACAGATGAAATCTTCATGGTACTGGGTACCCCCTTATATTAAAACAACAAGCAGCACATCTGGCACCCCACAGTCTATACACAAAGCTGCCTCTGTCAGTGAGACAGGAAAACAGCAGCAGATTATGGGGGAAGAGGGGGGTCCAGACTCCTGTACTACTACTCACCTGACTTAGTCCATGGTCCATCGCATACTGTCCAGGTGCCCATTGCCACACCAGACTGTCTTCTGCTGCAGTTCCAACACACACAGGGTGAAAAGGAAACAAAGAAAAAACACCCACATTCAGCACTGGTCAGAACATGCTGCTCCTCATGCTCTGTAACTCCTGCTTTACATCCCTGATTACCCTTACCCTGCCTCTGGCTCCACCCTCTTATTTATGCAAGGAGCCGATTTATTGGAGGATTATAGTATAATCCTCCAATCAATCAGCTTGTTGCATGCTACCACCATCTCCTGAATACCTGGGATTTTTTATTGAACCTTGGGGAGGAAAAAAGCACTGCCATTTTTAAAAAAAAAAATGTAATGGCAACTTTTAAAAAAATAATAAAAATAAAAAGCACAAGGAACAGTTGGCACCAGCACGGGGCCCCCCTTGGCACGGTACCCTAGGCGGCCGCCTTGATCTCCTGCCCCTAAGACCAGCCCTGGCACAGGGGACAATGCATCTGCCCTGGTGCAACTAGTCTGATTTAGTATATATATATATATATATAGTATAAATGGAGGTGTAAGAATAATGCAAAAAGTTATGATCTAGAAGTAAAATTCTAGGCTCCTTGCATGAAAATTATTGTTTATACAAATAAATATATGAGGCTAATTTTTGTTCTTTCGTGTGTGTCGGGGGCTTCAAATTTTAGTTTTGCCTAAGGCCTCGCTAAGTCTAGAGCTGCCTGTGCCCAAGAGGGTCTCTAAAGTAAACCTGTTTGTCTTGGGAAGAGAGAAAAAAAATAACATTTTTATTGAAAAAATAAAAAATATATGACGCAAAAATGAGTCACACTGAAGGTTGCTCTGATTACAGCCTCATTTTCATTTTTGTAAAGACATTTTGATATGATCAGATCCAGTTTTAAACAAATAATTTTTCTAACCATTGTTTTTCTTTGACGTAGGAATTTTATGTTGACCTATATTGTACTGTAGCAAGCAACAGTGCAAAGTGATGAGAGTGACACATACAGTGTCTTTCACAACTACTCAACTCTGCTGTTGTAGCGCAAAAGCAGCCATAGACCCATGCACATTTCATTTTTTTTCACCTTTCTATCCCTTTTTTGTCAATAATATTCTTCTTCTTTTGATTTTTTTCAAGCATTTAAAATTGTTAAAACCATGGCCTGTGTGCAGGATGTTGGCCTGATTTTGCTAACATGTCATAGTTTGCCTACCTCTGTAGCAGGTGACTGCAGTACTAGTTTGTTTTTGTTATGCCTTAAAGGGACAATGAAGCCAAAATTTAACTTTCACGATTCAGATAGGGCATGCAATTCTAAACAACTTTCCAATTTACTTTTATCATCAAATTTGTTTTGTTCTCTTTATATTATTTTTTGAAAGCTAAACCTAGATAGGCTAAAAATGATTTCTAAATAGTTGTAGGTCGCCTCTTATCTCAGTGCATTTTGACCGTTTTTCACAGTGCTAGTTCATGTGTGTCATATAGATAACATTGTGTTCACTCCTGTGGAGATGTTTGAGTCATTACTGCTTGTCTACAATGCAAGTCTGTCAAAAGAAATAAGATAAGGGGGCAGTCTGCAGAGGCTTAGATACAAAGTAACCACAAAGGTGAAAAGTGTAGTATTATAACTGTGTTGGTTATGCAAAACTGGGAAATGGTTAATAAAGGAATTATCTATCTTTTTAAACTATAAACATTTCAAGTAGACTGTCCCTTTAAACTACCTACCTTTGGGTTAGCTTACAATAATAACAGTGTTCCTTGGCATGGAGAGTGCCTCCAACCACACTCTACATATGAGTTATCAGGCCACAGTCAGATGGTGATACACTATCTGAATTCTCTTCTATAGGTTATATCTTGGATAAACATTTGTAAACTCGGAAAAGAAGATCAAACATCAAACTGTTAAGAGTTCTTCTTAAAGGGATAGGAAAGTCATGTAATTTTAAGACACTTTTGAATTCACTTCTATTTTCAAATGTGCTTCGTTTTCTTAGTATCCCTTGTTAAAAATGAATATGCACATATCATACACTAGTGGGAGCTGCTGCTAATTGGTGCCTGCACACATTTGTCTCTTGTGATTGGCTAACTAGATGTGTTCAGCAAGCTGCCAGTAGTGCAATGCTGTTCCTTCAGCAAAGGATAACAAGAGAATGAAGCAAATTTGATAATAGAAGTAAATTTGAAAGTTGTTTAAAATTGTATGTTCTATCTGAATCATAAAATATTTTTTGGGGGTTTACTATCCCTTTAAGTCATCACCTGGGAGAAAAAAAGTAGTAACATTTGAATATGTCATCAATTAATTTCTTAGACCTATATAACTGTACCGTTGCCAAAGTTGTGAGTGTCACACAAAATTACAACTGTCTATAAAAATCCTAAATTGCTCATGGAAACATTTAAGCATAAACATGTTATGTTCTTAAAGTATTTCACTGATTTACAGTAACATTCTTATCCTTTGGGTATCACAGAAATATAAAAATAACTTGAGAGCGACACATGACTTTAAAAAGTATGTCAAGGTTGTCCCAGAGCAAAAAAAGGTTGAGAATGGACAAGTGAGATGATATAAGTACAGGCAGAGGGCGAGCCTAATGCTAAAAATATCTAAAGGTGATCCTGTCGCTTGATTTCATAATATAAATGTACAGAGTGATGAAATTAACATTATTTATATTTTATTAATCATGAGCATATCCTGCCCAAGTAGTTAAAACTGTTAAATACCCAATCCAACAAAAAATATGTTTACTGAAATTTTATATAATTTATTTAGCAACTTTATACAAAATATTTAAATTGTACATGTAGCTATTTTTTGTAAAATCAGATAGTTAGTAGATCACGCTATAAATATATATATAATTGGCAGTTTGGTTTAGGATTGCCACCTGTCCTAGAATGAACCGGGACAGTTCAGAATTCTATTTGCATGTCACGGCCTGGACACGAAAATGTCAGGGTTTGTTGGAAAACAGCTGTGCATTTGCACCATACACATGCCTACAGTTTTTTATCTCTTGCTTGAGTGTGTTTGTGTGTGGGTAAGTGGCTTTATGTGTGATAGTGTGTGTGTCTTTGTGTTTGTCTGTGTCTTTCTGTGTGTGTGTGTGAAAGAGAGTGTGTGTGTGTGTGCGAGAGTGTGTGTGTGTGCGAGAGAGTGTGTGTGTGCGAGAGAGTGTGTGCGCACGCGCGAGAGGGAGAGAGTGTGTGTGTGTGTGTGCGCGCGCGCGCGCGCGTGTGTGTGCGAGAGAGAGTGTGTGCGTGTGCGAGAGAGTGTGCGAGAGAGAGTGTGTGTGTGCGTGTGTGCGAGAGAGAGTGTGCGTGTGTGCGAGAGAGAGTGTGTGCAAGAGAGTATGTGCACGAGAGAGAGCGCGCACGCGCGTGTGTGCAAGAGAGAGAGAGTGCGCGCGTGTCTGAGTGCGAGAGAGTGTGTGTGCGAGAGAGTGTGTGTGTGTGTGTGCAGGACAGTACAGAATTCTATTTGCATGTCACGGCATGGACACAAAAATGTCAGGATTTGGTGGAAAACAGCTGTGCATTTGCAACATACACATGCCTACAGTTATTCAGTTATTCATCTCTTGCTTGAGGGTGTCTGTGTGTGGGTAAGTGGCTTTGTGTGTGATAGTGTGTGTGTCTGTGTTTGTCCGTGTCTTTCTGTGTGTGTGTGTGAGAGTGTGTGTGTGTGTGTGCGAGAGAGAGAGTGTGTGTGTGCGAGAGAGAGAGTGTGTGCGAGAGAGAGTGCGTGTGTGCGAGAGAGAGTGCACGAGAGTGCGCACGCGTGTGTGTGTGAGAGAGCGCGTGCGAGAGAGAGAGCGCGCGCGCGTGTGTGTGCGGGACAGTACAGAATTCTATTTGCATGTCACGGCATGGACACGAAAATGTCAGGATTTTGTGGAAAACAGCTGTGCATTTGCAACATACACATGCCTACAGTTATTCATCTCTTGCTTGAGTGTGTCTGTGTGTGGGTAAGTGGCTTTGTGTGTGATAGTGTGTGTGTCTTTGTCCGTGTCTTTCTGTGTGTGTGTGCGAGAGAGTGTGTGTGTGTGTGCGAGAGAGTGTGCGAGAGAGAGAGTGTGTGTGTGTGCGAGAGAGAGAGAGTGTGTGTGTGTGTGCGAGAGAGAGTGTGTGTGTGTGCGAGAGAGAGTGTGTGTGTGCGAGAGTGTGTGCGCGCGCAAGAGAGAGTGCACGCGCACGCGAGAGAGAGTGTGTGCGCGCGTGCGAGAGAGAGTGTGTGCTCGCGTGCGAGAGAGAGTGTGTGCTCGCGTGCGAGAGTGAGTGTGTGTGCGCGATAAAGAATGTATGTGAGAGAGAATTGTGAGAGAACGTGTATGTGAGAGCGTGACTCTATGTGTGAATATGTGTTTATGTGCTACTATACATAGTGTGTACTCTGCAAAAATAAATGTTACTGTGCACGGCGCAAGAGTGTTAGGGTTTGACCTCAACTAAAGGTGGCAACCCTAGTTTGGTTGTTAAAAACTATTCTAGGATTATATAACCTCAAAATAGTTTAACTAAGTAGTTTGGTATAAAAATGCCATAAAGTCTGCTTAGCCTTTTTTTTCATCTATCAGATTGATAAGGAAGCATTACACTCACTGCTAGTCTCAGAGCATTCTCACCAATCAGAAGCTGAGATTGTTTGTTTGTGTGTGTGCGAGAGAGAGTGTGTGTGTGCGAGAGAGAGTGTGTGTGTGCGAGAGAGAGTGTGTGTGTGCGAGAGAGAGAGTGTGTGTGCGAGAGAGAGAGTGTGTGTGCGAGAGAGAGTGTGTGTGTGCGCAAGAGAGAATGTGTGTGTGTGTGCGCAAGAGAGAATGTGTGTGTGTGCGAGAGTGAATGTGTATGTTTGTGTGAGAGAATTTGTGTGTGTGTGAGAGAGTGTGTGTGCGTATGCGAGTGTGTGTGCGTGCGAGAGAGTGTGTGTGTGTGTGTGCGAGAGAGTGTGTGTGTGCGCGAGAGAGAATGTGTGTGTGTGTGAGTGTGGTTGTGAGTGTGTGTGTGTGTGTAGCATGTTAAAGAGCGTGTATGTGAGAGTTTGTGAGAGCATGACTATCTATGTGCGAGTTTGTGTTGAGGTGCTATTATACATAGTTGCTGTGCTGTGCACAGCACAAGAGTGATAAGGTTTGGCCTGAACTAAAGGTGGCAACCCTAGTTTGGTTGTTAAACACTATTCTAGGATTATATAACCGCAAAATAGTTTAACTAAATTTGGTATAAAAATGCCATCTTGTGAATATGCAAAAGATATCGGCACCAATTGACTCCCAAAAGGAACTTTAAGCATGAACTATCTTCACTTTGTGTAAACACTAGTAATTCTAGCGTGAATAAGCTGACCAAGTCCGCTTCTTCACCACTCACCTCCACTTCTGGGCGCAACCGTCAGTGTGACCGTACTCCAAAGATTGGCCTTACCTCTTACAGGCTTCAGAGCTCCCCAACAACACGGTACCTTATTCCGTTAATGTGGTCCTGAATGCGGTCTGCAGAAAACAAGACAGCTGCTCCGCTAGGCTTTGCTCCGCTTTCCAGCCTCGAGGATTCTCGGCGTCTAACGTCACTGTCTCTCCCCGGTGCTCCAATTCTCGCGAGAGGTGAGTGGACTATGCTTGCAGGAATAATCACCTGTCATTCCGTGCAAATCTTTAGTTTCTTTTAACATGTAGCAAATGAGGGATTCAAGGATGCACTGAAAGCTGGTAGATGTTGCAGAAAATTTATTGAAGAAAACTCTCCAAAGGCGTTTCGGCCTTTGGAGCCGAAACGCGTCAGCAAGCAGTCCCTGGGGTGGAACAAGCACCTCTCACTTGTCTATGGAATGAATTTAGTTCACTGATGAACTTTTAAAGTTTTCTTCAATAAATTTTCTGCAACATCTACCAGCTTCTTTGAATCCCTCATTTGCTACATGTTAAAAAAAATGCCATCTGTCAGATTGACAAGGAAACATACCCTCACCGCCAGTCTCAGAGCATTCTCACCAATCAGAAGTTGACATTGCGCCATAATCAACATGTATTCACTTCCATGACAGAGCTAGAAAAAAAAGAGAAAGTATTTTTTTTTTGTGTTAAATATCAAGTTTATTACAAATTATTCTGGTATTATATTGCTGTGCTGTCCTTTTTAAAACACAGATGCCTGAATAGTAACACAAAAAATGGGTCACTTGAAGGGACAATAAAGTCAAAATTAAAGTATCATGATTAGATAAAGCATTAAGTTTTAAACTTTACATCTCATTACCGTGCAAATAGAGTGGACGTTATTCTTTATAATGAAATATTCGAAATGCTCAAAATCAAAATGTCTGTTACTTCTATTATACATTGGTGTGTATTTATATGTACAGAATGGGTTGAACTTTTACAACCATATGTCGAACCTTCTTTGTGGGAGTGAGAATGGAGGGGAACCCTCCTTTAAATTTTTCAATGACCCAGTCAATTCTTAAAGGAATAGTCTAGTCAAAATTAAACTTTCATGATTCAGATAGAGCATGCCATTTAAAGCAACTTTCTAATTTACTCCTATTATCAATTTTATTTCTCTTGTTAAGTGTATCCAGTCCACGGATCATCCATTACTTGTGGGATATTCTCCTTCCCAATAGGAAGTTGCAAGAGGATCACCCACAGCAGAGCTGCTATATAGCTCCTCCCCTCACTGCCATATCCAGTCATTCTCTTGCAACTCTCAACAAAGATGGACGTAGTAAGAGGAGAGTGGTGTATTATAGTTAGTTTTTTAACTTCAATCAAAAGTTTGTTATTTTTAAATGGTACCGGAGTGTACTGTTTCATCTCAGGCAGCATTAGAAGAAGAATCTGCCTGTGATTTCTATGATCTTAGCAGAAGTAACTAAGATCCATTGCTGTTCTCAAATATTCTGAGGAGTGAGGTAACTTCAGAGAGGGAATGGCGTGCAGGTTTTCCTGCAATAAGGTATGTGCAGTTAATATTTTTCTAGGGATGGAATTTGCTAGAAAATGCTGCTGATACCGGATTAATGTAAGTAAAGCCTTAAATGCAGTGATAGCGACTGGTATCAGGCTTATTAATAGAGATACATATAAAAGTGTAATATAAAACGTTTGCTGGCATGTTTAATCGTTTTTATATATGTTTGGTGACAAAACTTATTGGGGCCTAGTTTTTTTCCACATGGCTGGTTTGATTTTTGCCTAGAAACAGTTCCTGAGGCTTTCCACTGTTGCAATATGAGTGGGAAGGGCCTATTTTAGTGCTTTTCTGTGCAGCTAAAAATACTGACAGAGACATTCAGCTTCTTCCTGCATGATCCAGGACATCTCTGAAGGGCTCAAAAGGCTTCAAAGTTGTGTTTGAGGATGGTAACAATCACAGTAGACTGTGGCAGTTGTTGTGACTGTTTAAAAAACGTTTTTGTCATTTATTATTCTGTTTTTGTTATTAAGGGGTTAATCATCCATTTACAAGTGGGTGCAATGCTCTGCTGACTTGTTACATACACTGTAAAAATTTTGTTAGTGTAACTGCCTTTTTTCACTGTTATTTCAAATTTTGTCAAAATTTGTTTCTCTTAAAGGCACAGTAACGTTTTTTATATTGCTTGTTAACTTGCTTTAAAGTGTTTTCCAAGCTTGCTAGTCTCATTGCTAGTCTGTACAAACATGTCTGAAACAGAGGATACTTGTTCATTATGTTTAAAAGCCATGGTGGAGCCCCATAGGAGAATGTGCACTAAATGTATTGATTTCACCTTAAACAGTAAAGATCAGTCTTTATCTATAAAAGAATTGTCACCAGAGGGGTCTATCGAGGGGGAAGTTATGCCGACTAACTCTCCCCACGTGTCGGACCCTTCGCCTCCCGCTCAAGGGATGCACGCTAATATGGCGCCAAGTACATCAGGGACGCCCATAGCGATTACTTTGCAGGACATGGCTTCAATCATGAATAATACCCTGTCAGAGGTATTATACAGATTGCCTGAATTGAGAGGCAAGCGCGATAGCTCTGGGGTTAGACGAGATACAGAGCGTGTAGATGCTGTAAGAGCCATGTCTGATACTGCGTCACAATATGCAGAACCTGAGGACGGAGAGCTTCAGTCTGTGGGTGACGTCTCTGAATCGGGGAGACCTGATTCAGAGATTTCTAATTTTAAATTTAAGCTTGAGAACCTCTGTGTATTGCTTGGGGAGGTATTAGCTGCTCTGAATGACTGTGACACAATTGCAGTGCCAGAGAAATTGTGTAGGCTGGATAAATACTATGCAGTGCCGGTGAGTACTGATGTTTTTCCAATACCTAAAAGGCTTACAGAAATTATTAGTAAGGAGTGGGATAGGCCCGGTGTGCCCTTTTCCCCACCTCCTATATTTAGAAAAATGTTTCCAATAGATGCCACTACACGGGACTTATGGCAGACTGTCCCTAAGGTGGAGGGAGCAGTTTCTACTTTAGCAAAGCGTACCACTATTCCGGTTGAGGACAGTTGTGCTTTTTCAGATCCAATGGATAAAAAAATTAGAGGGTTACCTTAAAAAAATGTTTATTCAACAAGGTTTTATTTTACAGCCCCTTGCATGCATTGCGCCTGTCACTGCTGCGGCGGCATTCTGGTTTGAGGCCCTGGAAGAGGCCATCCATACAGCTCCATTGACTGAAATTGTTGACAAGCTTTGAACTCTTAAGCTAGCTAACTCATTTGTTTCTGATGCCATTGTTCATTTGACTAAACTAACGGCTAAGAATTCCGGATTCGCCATCCAGGAGCGTAGGGCGCTATGGCTCAAATCCTGGTCAGCTGATGTGACTTCAAAGTCTAAATTACTCAACATTCCTTTCAAGGGGCAGACCTTATTCGGGCCTGGTTTGAAAGAAATTATTGCTGACATTACTGGAGGTAAGGGTCATACCCTTCCTCAGGACAGGGCCAAATCAAAGGCCTAACAATCTAATTTTCGTGCCTTTGGAAATTTCAAGGCAGGTGCAGCATCAACTTCCTCTGCTTCAAAACAAGAGGGAACTTTTGCTCAATCCAAGCAGGCCTGGAAACCTAACCAGTCCTGGAACAAGGGCAAGCAGGCCAGAAAGCCTGCTGCTGCCTCTAAGACAGCATGAAGGAGCGGCCCCCTATCCGACAACGGATCTAGTAGGGGGCAGACTCTCTCTCTCTTTGCCCAGGCGTGGGCAAGAGATGTTCAGGATCCCTGGGCGTTGGAGATCATATCTCAGGGATATCTTCTGGACTTCAAAGCTTCTCCTCCACAAGGGAGATTTCACCTTTCAAGATTATCTGCAAACCAGATAAAGAAAGAGGCATTCCTAAGCTGCGTACAAGATCTCCTTGTAATGGGAGTGATCCATCCAGTTCCGCGGACGGAACAAGGACAGGGGTTTTATTCAAATCTGTTTGTGGTTCCCAAAAAAGAGGGAACCTTCAGACCAATTTTGGATTTAAAGATCCTAAACAAATTCCTCAGAGTTCCGTCATTCAAGATGGAAACTATTCGAACCATTTTACCCATGATCCAAGAGGGTCAGTACATGACCACAGTGGACTTAAAGGATGCCTACCTTCACATTCCGATTCACAAGAATCATCATCAGTTCCTGAGGTTTGCCTTTCTAGACAGGCATTACCAATTTGTAGCTCTTCCATTCGGGTTGGCTACAGCCCCAAGAATTTTTACAAAGGTTCTGGGCTCACTTCTGGCGGTCCTAAGACCGTGAGGCATAGCGGTGGCTCCTTACCTGGATGATATCCTGATACAGGCGTCAAGCTTTCAAATTGCCAAATCTCATACAGAGATAGTTCTGGCATTCCTGAGGTCGCATGGGTGGAAAGTGAACGAAGAAAAGAGTTCTCTATCTCCTCTCACAAGGGTTTCCTTCCTAGGGACTCTAATAGATTCTGTAGAAATGAAAATTTACCTGACGGAGTCCAGGTTATCAAAACTTCTAAATGCTTGCCGTGTTCTTCACTCCATTCCGCGCCCCACGATGGCTCAGTGCATGGAAGTAATCGGCTTAATGGTAGCGGCGATGGACATAGTGCCATTCGCGCGCCTGCATCTCAGACCGCTACAATTATGCATGCTCAGTCAGTGGAATGGGGATTACACAGATTTGTCCCCTCTACTAAATCTGGATCAGGAAACCAGAGATTCTCTTCTCTGGTGGTTATCTCGGGCCCATTTGTCCAAGGGTATGACCTTTCGCAGACCAGATTGGACAATTGTAACAACAGATGCCAGCCTTCTAGGTTGGGGTGCAGTCTGGAACTCCCTGAAGGCTCAGGGTTCATGGGCTCAGGAGGAGAAACTCCTCCCAATAAATATTCTGGAGTTAAGAGCAATATTCAATGCTCTTCTGGCTTGGCCTCAGCTAGCAACACTGAGGTTCATCAGATTTCAGTCGGACAACATCACGACTGTGGCTTACATCAACCATCAAGGGGGAACCAGGAGTTCCCTAGCGATGTCAGAAGTCTCCAAGATAATTCGCTGGGCAGAGACTCAGTCTTGCCACCTGTCAGCGATCCATATCCCAGGTGTAGAGAACTGGGAGGCGGATTTTCTAAGTCATCAGACTTTTCATCTGGGGGAATGGGAACTCCATCCGGAGGTGTTTGCTCAATTGGTTCTCCGTTGGGGCAAACCAGAATTGGTTCTCATGGCGTCTCGCCAGAACGCCAAGCTTCCTTGTTACGGATCCAGGTCCAGGGACCCGGAAGCGGCACTGATAGATGCTCTAGCAGCGCCTTGGTTCTTCAACCTGGCTTATGTGTTTCCACCGTTTCCTCTGCTCCCTCGTCTGATTGCCAAAATCAAACAGGAAAGAGCATCAGTGATATTGATAGCGCCTGCGTGGCCACGCAGGACCTGGTATGCAGACCTAGTGGACATGTCATCCTTTCCACCATGGACTCTGCCTCTGAGACAAGACCTTCTAATACAAGGTCCTTTCAATCATCCTAATCTATTTTCTCTGAGACTGACTGCATGGAGATTGAACGCTTGATCCTATCAAAGCGTGGCATCTCCGAGTCAGTAATTGATACCTTAATACAGGCACGAAAGCCTGTCACCAGGAAAATTTACCACAAGATATGGCGTAAATATCTTCATTGGTGTGAATCCAAGAATTACTCATGGAGTAGGGTTAGGATTCCTAGGATATTGTCCTTCCTCCAAGAGGGTTTGGACAAAGGATTATCAGCTAGTTCTTTAAAGGGACAGATTTCTGCTCTGTCTATTCTTTTACACAAGCGTCTGGCAGAAGTTCCAGACGTTCAGGCATTTTGTCAGGCTTTAGTTAGAATTAAGCCTGTGTTTAAACCTGTTGCTCCTCCATGGAGCTTAAACTTGGTTCTTAAAGTTCTTCAAGGGGTTCCGTTTGAACCCCTTCATTCTATTGATATCAAACTTCTTTCATGGAAAGTTCTTTTTCTGATGGCTATTTCCTCGGCTCGAAGAGTCTCTGAGTTATCTGCCTTACATTGTGATTCTCCTTATCTGATCTTTCATTCAGATAAAGTTGTTCTGCGTACAAAACCTGGGTTTTTACCTAAGGTGGTTTTTAACAAGAATATCAATCAAGAGATTGTTGTTCCATCATTATGTCCTAATCCTTCTTCAAAGAAGGAACGTCTTTTGCATAATCTAGACGTAGTCCGTGCCTTGAAGTTTTACTTACAGGCTACTAAAGATTTTCGCCTTTTTAACCTGTTTGTTGTTTACTCTGGACAGAGGAGAGGTCAGAAGGCCTCGGCAACCACTCTTTCTTTTTGGCTTCGGAGTATAATCCGTTTAGCCTATGAGACTGCTGGACAGCAGCCTCCTGAAAGGATTACGGCTCATTCTACTAGAGCTGTGGCTTCCACCTGGGCCTTTAAAAATGAGGCCTCTGTTGAACAGATTTGCAAGGCTGCAACTTGGTCTTCCCTTAATACTTTTTCCAAATTTTACAAATTTGATACTTTTGCTTCTTCGGAGGCTGTTTTTGGGAGAAAGGTTCTACAGGCAGTGGTTCCTTCCGTTTAAGTTCCTGCCTTGTCCCTCCCATCATCCGTGTACTTTAGCTTTGGTATTGGTATCCCACAAGTAATGGATGATCCGTGGACTGGATACACTTAACAAGAGAAAACATAATTTATGCTTACCTGATAAATTTATTTCTCTTGTAGTGTATCCAGTCCACGGCCCGCCCTGTCCTTTTCAGGCAGGTCTAAATTTTAATTAAACTACAGTCACCACTGCACCCTATGGTTTCTCCTTTCTCGGCTTGTTTCGGTCGAATGACTGGATATGGCAGTGAGGGGAGGAGCTATATAGCAGCTCTGCTGTGGGTGATCCTCTTGCAACTTCCTGTTGGGAAGGAGAATATCCCACAAGTAATGGATGATCCGTGGACTGGATACACTACAAGAGAAATAAATTTATCAGGTAAGCATAAATTATGTTTTTGTTCTCTTGGTATCTTTATTTGAATGTAAGCTTAGGAGCCGGCCCATTTTTGGTTCAGCGCCTGGGTAGCTCTTGCTGATTGGTGGCTACATTTAGACACCAATCAGAAAGTGCTACCCATATTCTGAACCAAAAATGGGCCAAAAAAGTGCTGTCCAGAGTACTGAACCAAAAAAAAAAAGCTTAGATGCTTTCTTTTTCAAATAAAGATAGCAAGAGAACAAAGAAAAAATGATAATAGGAGTAAATTAGAACGTTGCTTAAAATTGCATGCTCTATCTGAATCATGAAATAAAAAAATTGGGTTCATCTGATTTACTTTGTATAACCTCTTGTTCTTACTACAACCTCTTTAGCAAGTATGCCCCAAAAATGGGTCTTGTAAAAGGAACTGTATTTCCCTTTATTACTATTATTTCTGCCAGTAACACAGTTAACTAGATATATTTATCCTACAAATCATGCCCACTCACTGCCTTTTTATAGATTTTAAAAGAGCCTCTCAAATTGATAGATCAAATTCACTCAATTTTTGCAGCATTTTGTTAGAGGGAAAAAAATATATTTGTATAAAGGATACTCTACAAACATGGGATTTTAGGGTGGGTACAGATTTATATTAAAACTGGAAATTGCATACATGAGGTTACAAGAAAATAAATGTACCCACTGTTTTATTTCAGTGTTTGTGCTAATAAGTAAATATTTTATTATGCCTCCCTGCCCAGATGTATAACCGTAATATACTGCTTGTGTACTGAATTCCTGATGCCAATATCTTTAGTTTCATAAACATTCTAACAATCTCTCACAACTCTATCCAAACATATCCTATTCTGAACTAAATACATTGCAAATTATACCATAAAATACGCCATGAAATCCACAAAAGACAAAAAAATGTGTTGGGTACCCCCTACTGGAATTAATGTGAAAGTGCAGATGTATTAATAATCTAAAAGTTGCATTGGGGACTACAACATGAAGCATTATTATAATTTGTATTATTAGTATTTTGTATTATTGAGATTTCACCAATATGTATCCAAGTCATTACTGGTCCCATGCATCTTTTACACACCACATTTTAAAGGGAAATTAAACCCCAAAAAATTATTTCATGATTCAGAAAGAGGATACAACTTTAAACAAATTTCCATTTTACTTCTATTATCTAATTTGTTTCATTCTTCAGATATCCTTTGTTGTAGAAATAGCAATGCACATTGGTGAACCAATCACAAGAGGCATCTATATGCAGCCACCAATCAGCAGCTACTGATCCTATCTAGATATGCTTTTCGGCAAAGTTTATCAAGAAAATTAAGCATATTAGATAATAGAAGTAAATTGGAAAGTTGTTTAAAATTGCATGCTCTTTCTAAATCATGAAAGAAAGAAAAAAATATGGGTTTCATGTCCCTTTAAGGACCCCAAACAGTAAACTGTTCATATTGTTAAATTGTAGAATAATGTTTAGACTTAACCAACTCGCCTAAGGAAAATTCATACTGCAGTATGACAGGCAGCCAATCAGAAGGCTGTATATGCAGATGACTGCAGTGCATACAGATATATACAATCTGCTTCAGAGAATATGGGGGGAAATTAAATCAATTTAATCACAAAAGGCCAAATAAACAATGTCATGCTTTATTTATTTGTATTGTCTGCAAGTACAATTTGTATAGAATAATATGAAATAGGTATTAATAGATTAAATTGCAGCTCATCTGTCATCCCGTTACATTTGAATGAACTAAGAGTTTTGACACAAAAACAAATGCATTTCTATTTAATCTCAGCGTCATTGTAAAGAATAGACCCTTCTGACTTTGTTAGAGCCGCACATAATTGTTCGTTTATCTCGTGCACTAAGCCTCACAGATGGGGACCAGGGAAGTATGGAGGGGATTTTGGCAGGTACACGGTGACAGCTGTGCATGGGGATCCCTGACAGTAGTTTGAAGACGCTCCCCGGCTTGTAGAGTTGTTAGACGCTCCCTGGCGGTGACAGGCTGTAGTTTGCACACGATCCCTGGCAGTGACAGGCTGGGCTGCCTTGTGTTAGCCGGCAGTAGGAGTCACGCTTCGAGCCCAAGGAGGGATCATACGTTCGGGCTGAAGGAGTAAGGATCTCCCGGTGCTATAATACGCACAGCAGGGTCAGGAGTGCTCGGCGACCATTGGATATAAGTAAACCCCGGAGCTCGGATTTCCCTATGCAAGGCTTAGGCTTTATTTCCAGGACTGGTCCCCAGCGCATCCTGGAGTAGCGCTCTCTGCACTGAAAGGATCACTGGGGTCTCCCCAATACCCGGATACAGATCCTCACCTCTTTACCTTTAGGCTCGAGGGAAGCTCCCTGTATTACTGTTTGCGATGCACTGAGGACGGGGAGAGCCGCAAACATGACGGTGGATTTTGAAGAATGCATCAAGGACTCTCCCCGATTTCGGTAAGAGGATGCGGGGCTGGGGTGTGGGGAGAGGCGCTGCGGTTTCTGGTTGCAATAGAACTGGAAATGGCTTCTAGAGTGGGTTACTGTGGGGCGAGGAAGCCCAGAGTGGGATTTGAAATTGTGGGGTGGGAATGACTGGGAGTCTGGAATGGAATCTTCACAGGTAAGAAGGTTTCAATGGGAAAACCAGGTCACTAGGTGTAATGGGGCGTACTCACTAATGGGTCTTGCATGTGCAGATCATATTAGTTGCATTTGTGCAGCCACTAATATACTCTGCTGATAACTGGAGGTAGAAAGCTGCAAAACATAATCTCACCACATATTTGGCACCAGTTTAATATTGTTACTGTTTATCTTACATACCTACAGATAGGACACAGTGTAATTATATATATATATATATATATATATATATATATATATATATATATATATATATATATATATATATATATATATCAAAACATGACTGCTCTCTCAAACTGGACTAAGTACACATCCTATGACCCTGCAACACTCTCTCTCTCACACACATATATATTCTTTTTTTGTTTGTTTTATATTTATTGGACCATGAAGTTTATTCAAGTGCATTAAAATTCTACTGCTCTGTATTTTAACAGCTGCAGCAAATATTGATTGTAAAGATTTTTTTTATTTGTTTCTTGAATGTGTTGTACAACACTGAGTTGGGTAGCTTTTGTTTGATTACTATAGAATTAGTTTAAAAATATCTTTGCTACATATTTGTATGCTTTAATATATGCAGCTGCTAATTAACATTCTTTCATTATGACTATCAAATAATGTTAGGTGCGTGATTGTCTCATAGACTGCCAAGGACACTGAGTAACATGCTGGTATATCCTCCATGTTTCATTACCTCTAAACCTTAGACTGGGGCCACTTATAGAGAGGATGAAACTGATGAATAAATAAAAATCATATTTTGTGGCATGTACCTTTTTATATGTTTATGACTTCTTTGTATATACAGATTGTAATTAAGTAGCCATAAAGAAGTGTTTTATGGTTATTTATTAAGGTCCAGTTATATGATGCAGTTGTCTACAAAGGAGTTCAATACATATAAGACAGGACAATACATATGCAATATATGCCCTGCCTGACTTAGTTTACTAACATACTGGGTAAGGTGTCAGTTTACTATTTTTTATGATCTTTATAGTATACAATTTATATTGTTGTGGTACTTGTGTTGCCTTATCTTTTTTAAGTAATTCTTCTTCTTTGTACATTAGTTAATCTTGTATTGTTCGTGTTCAGACCCTTCTGCTGTCTATTTGACAATCATGTGTATAGAATGCATGATAAGGGAGAGAGAGACCTTAGGGATAGGGCAGAAAGCTTCACGTATCCATAGTACTGGTTTGATTATTGCAATCCTTAGGGGCCGTCATTCATTTACAGTGTTCTGATCACATAACAAAGGGGTTGGTTTGTGGATCAGATGCAGGGTGGGGTATTGTGGGAGCTTGTGTCAGCCTTGGCAGGCTATAGTATATGCCGTTGTACATATGCTCAAATCTATTGACACATCCACAAGGCCACAAATTCTCTTTCTACAAAAGGAGCATTGGTTTCTGTAAGGATCCAGCCAATCACTGGTGTCAGCATTACTAAAACAAAAATACAAATTTGCACAGTAAATCTGTAGTTAAAATATTAACCCTGTTTTTCCCACGTCTATTGCTTTTGTTTTGTGGTTTGCTATTGTGTATGTTTGTAGTAACTATGATATTCATAACCATGTATTTGTCATTTATATCCTTTCATGTTTAGTGCAGATTGCAAAATAATTACCCTTTAGTCTTATCATTAATTGACTGTTTATTAATAATGTATTAGATCATTATGTATGTTTTTCTGACAGGCACTAAATGCCTTTTGATTTGAGCAGACTGTGTAAATAAGGTGAATGACTAACACTTACATCATTGGTTAAGTTATTTTGTTATTATGATATACTTTTATTGGCTGTCAGTGCCACATTTTTGTGTGCTCTGCACTGGTAGGGCATGCAGAACTGCTTGTATAGACATTTACCATAACAATGGCACAGAAAACTTGTTTGGCAACTTACCTATTAAGAGCTGATTTAGATTATCAACTGAATTTAGATGTCACTTAGTACAGACACAATTATATGTTTCTGTGAGAGCTTTCCTAAAAAAAACATACAGAATGACATGTCTAGTGATTGTTATATAACATATTATTGTAGATCTTGTTTTTAGATTACAGTATAAGCTTTTGCTAATTACACTGATACAAAATCATATTTATAAAAAAAAATAATTTCTTTATGAGGTGCATTTTCTGGTGCTGTGATTAAGCAACCTTTTAATTTACTGCTATTATCAAATTTTCTTCACTCTCTTGGTATCTTTATTTGAAAAGCAGGAACGAAAGCTTAGGAGCCAGCCCGTTTTAGGTTCAGCACCTGGGTAGTGCTTGCTGATTGGTGGCTAAATGTAGCCACCAATCAGCAAGCACTATCCAGGGTGCTGAACCAAATATGGGCCTGCTCCTAAGCTTTCATGCCTGCTTTTTGAAATAAAGATACCAACCACATCAGCAAAAAAAATATTATTAGCATGCACTGGCATAACTCAGTGGAGTGCAAATATCACTTTCACGAAAGCGATATTTAGCACTCCACTTGTAATCTGGCCTTTAATAGGTATAACTTTATATGTGGCCCTTAAAGGGACAGTCTAGTCACAATGAAACTTTCGTGATTCAGATAGGGCATGCAATTTTAAACAACTTTCCAATTTACTTTTATCATCAAAGTTGCTTTGTACTCTTGGTATTCTTTGTTCAAAACTAAACCTAGGTAGGCTCAAACTGATTTCTAAGCCCTTGAAGGCCGCCTCTTATCTCAGTGCATTTTGACAGTTTTTCACATTTATACAGCACTAGTTCATGTTTGCCATATATATAACATTGTGCTCCCTCCCGTGGAGTTATTTATAAGTCGGCACTGATTGGCAAAAATGCATGTCTGTCAAAAGCACTGAGATAAGGGGGCAGTCTGCAGAGGCTTAGATACAAGGTAATCACAGAGGTAAAAAGGTATATTACTATAACCATGATGGTTGTGCAAAACTGGAGGAATGGGTAATAAAGGGTTTGTCTGTCTATCTTTTTAAACAAAAAAAATTCTGGAATAGACTGTCCCTTTAACGCCCCTATCATTATTGAATCCCATGTCTTAGGAAATTGGCCATCACTGTGGATGAGCATTAATCACAGCAGGATCTTTAATTTTTACTTTTTTTTGTATTATGTTTAACAAGTAATAGCCAAATGAAAGGCATGAGTTGCCAAGCAGATGGCGTTGCTTGTACATAACTGTCTATTGTGTAGTGAAATCTTTTTCAATGAATCCCTCCTACTTGGAGTATTTCTATTTTCTAAGGATCTCCTGGAAGGAAGGACAATAATACATTTAAAATTTCTTGAATATAGTGTGCATATCATAACAGGACCACTCAAAGGAACCTTATAATTTAAACCAGTGTTCTAATTCTGAACTTAAAGGGACATATTGGTCAACATTTAAATGCACATAGATGAATTACATCTTTGAATAGAAACATATTTGCAATATACAAAATATGCTTCTAGTAAACGTTATCACTGTTTTCGGGTTAACATTATTCTCTGCACGTGGATGTGAAGCATAGCTAGATATCCTCAGTGTACAAGCATTTTAAATATTACAGCTGTTCAGAGAACCAGTGGGGCTTGTATCATGTCAGCAAATAACAAAGTGAGTTATTACTAGATGGTACAAACACCTTGTGTTTAAAATGCTGGTGCACGGTGCATACTTAAAGGGACAGTAAAGTCATAATTAGACATTTATGATTCAGACAGAGCATACCATTTGAAACATCTTTCCAATTTACTTCTATTATTTAATTTACTTCTCTTGTTATCCTTTGCTGAAAGGTTTATCTAGGAAAGCTCAGGAGCAGCAAATAACCTAGGTTCTAGCTGCTGATTGGTGGCTGCATATATATACCGATTGTCATTGGCTCACCCATGTGTTCAGTTAGAAACCAGTGGTGCATTGCTGCTCCTTCAACAAATTATACCAAGAGAATGAAGGAAATTTGATAATAGAAGTAAACTGGAAAGTTGTTTAAAATTGTATGTTCTACCTAAATCATGTAAGAAAAATTTTGGGTTTCATGTCGCTTTAAATACACTTTTGAAACAGCTATAGATTTTGTTAGAAGCATTTTTGCTAATACATGTATATTACAAAAACGCTTCTATTCAAAACAGAAATGCATCCATGTTGATTCCAATTTTGGCTGGAATGTCCCTTTAAGGCTAACATTCTAAATTAATTAACCTCAAGAAATTCATTTAAAGCAAGGGTACCCAAATGTTATGTTGGTATTGAGCAAGGAGCACATTACATTATACTCAATGTTAATAGCAAATTATTTATAGTTAAAGTGATGGTAAACTCATTTAATTGATAATCACATATTTACATTTGTATGGTTATAATTTACTAAACCGCATTATCCATTTTATATATTTATATGCATTTTATTGTAAATTTTAATAATTTTATTTAACCTTGTTGCTCCGCTTCTCTCCGCCTCGCTCCGTCCCTCTTATCTATCTGTAACACTATTATGTGCTTTATCCTGTCTCCACCCTCTTCTCACGTCAGAATGTTTGCTCGCTCCCGATATTCTAATTTTTAACGCATGCGCATTGGTTTGCATGACGCATATAACGGTATAGTTAATAAAGATTTTGGAATAAAACATTTAAACCTATATACTTCAACGATCTACTTACTGGCACTGCTCCAAGTAAAGAATGTATCGTATATTAATAGTATACAATACAGGGCTTACTTTAGCGTGCTGTGTGGAAAATAATATAACACGCATGCGTCAAATAGAACGTGCACGCGCAATTTCTTCTAAGGAGTTATAGGCTGCTGATTGGTTGTTACGATCGTAGGAATTGGTCGTTAGGGCGCATGCTCAAAAAAATTGTATTGCAGGAATCCTGTCTAGCGACAGGAAAGATCATTGGACACACAAAGGAAAAATTTATGTGACGTCACGGTGGGCTGGCGATTTTACGGAACCAGAATATTCTTTATTAGGAAATAGTAAGTAAATGGCTATATCATGTTTTAATGGAAATTTCGTGTGAAGATGTAATAAAAATCGACAATATTGATTAAATATTATGCCTATACTGAGTTTACCATCCCTTTAAAGGGATATGAAACAATGAAACGGTGCTCCTTTAGTAAAATAAAATTCAGGTAGCCCTTGTTTTACGCTGGTTCACAATTATTGGGGAAGTGTTTCCTTAGTTGAAACAAAAGGTTTGTAGAAGAGTTTTTGCCCCCTACATTTATAGTACAGCACTGTTATAATGTGTACAGCAAATGTTAGTAGTTTGCTTAATTTAAAGGGCCAGTACAGTAAACAGTAAAAAAACTGCTATCATGCAAATTAAAGAGCAGTATTTTTTTTAATGCTGGCCTGTTTGATATTGAAGCTAACAGGAAGTATATATCTGTGTGCATGTTAAAAAATACTGTTAAAAAAAGATTGCCCACTGACTGATAAACCGAACTCTCCACTGCCTTATTGATGAATAGTGATGCCTCTCACACATAGACAATTTTTATATTGCAGTTTTCACATATACAGCATCAATTTCAGAACTTTAACTATAATATTGTATATTAACACGTTATATGTATTGGTTATAATATTACATTACTAATGTCAATTTTGAGAGGAGCCAGGAACTGTTTTCTTGCAAAATAAGCATTTAGAAAGTCTCTGTGTAGACTCTATACCAGGGTTATCAAGCTTATTGTATCAGAGGGGGCCACTGGATAAGTGTTCTTCTCCCATGGGGGGGCAATTGGAGCTGGATATGCTAGAAGCTGGAAGTGACATTTACCCAAGTAGTAGTGCATGGTAGCAGCTGTATTCCACAGTAGACGTACACAGTGTATATTTATCTTGTGAGTGCCAAGTGAAGTAATCATTCTAGAACTGAATAAAAAGTGACATTTATCCAAGCAGTGCATAATGTGAGTCTTTTATATTTATCTTGTGAGTGCCTATATAGAACATCAACTTGCTACACTTCTTAGAACCCTAAAAAAATTGAAGATGCCAAATTAATAATTTACCAAATAAACAAAGGAGGGCCAGTTTAAACTATCTTGAGGGCCGCATATAGCCCCAGGGCCAGTACTTTTAAACCATTGCTCTATACGCTGTATACAGTTACTTAAAGGGACATGAAACCCAAACATTTTCTTTCATGATTCAGATAGAGAATACAATTTTAAACAATTTTCTAATTTTCTATTATCTAATCTGTTTTATTATCTTGGTATCATTTGTTGAAGGAGCAGCTATACACTAATAGTTTCTAACAGAACACATCGGTGAGCCAATCACAGTCAATAAATAAATATATATATATATATATATATATATATATATATATATATATATGCAGCCACCAATCAAAAGCTTGAACCTAGGTTCATCTCTGCTGCTCCTGAGCTTGCCTAGATAAACCTTTCAGCAAAGGATAACAAGAGACGGAAGCAAATTAAATAATAGAAGTAAATTGGAAAATTGTTTAAAATAGTATTCTCTAGCTGAATCATGAAAGAACATTTTTGGGTTTCATGTCCCTTTAAGGAACCAGACAGTTGAACTTTGCCTCTTCTGAGCATGAGCAAGAAATTGACTTCGTATTTCTCTAGCATTTACTGAACAGTAAGCCATCTGATGTTGCTCTATAAGATTTATGACATCAAGCTAAATATGTCTTCCTGTAGAGACCCTTGACCCCTTTTGGGGCTGTGATAGGAAGTTAAACCCCTGCAAAATGAAGTTAAAAAAAATTAAATAAAAGGTAAAATCCTTTTAAAATGATAAATAATAGATACTGCTATGATTTCTATTAAGCATGAGTCACTACTTAGTGCTTTGTATTACAACAATGACACAGATTGTTTTATATCCATTTAAGGGGCCATTTGTTAGAGCAGTGGTCGACAAATCTGTTTAAAATTTAGGCGCCAGTAAGAATATTTAAAAGCCTTCAAATAGCTGTAGAACAATATGATGCTTTGGTATGGCTGAAAACAAAGCTAGAAAATTCTTTAACAAATGGGATAAGGTGATTATGGGCCGATTTATCAAGCTCCGTATGGAGTTGATGCCCCTGTTTCTGTGCAAGCCTCGCCGGAAACAGAAGTTATGAAGCAGCGGTATAAAGACCGCTGCTTCATAACTTGTCTGCCTGATCTGAGGCCGCGGACAGAAATCAACCCGATTGGGTTGATTGACACCCCCTGCTAGTGGGCCGCAAATCTGCAGAGGGCGGCATTGCACCAGCAGTTCACAAGAACTGCTGTTGCAATGATAAATGCCGACAGCATTTATCGATGTGCAGCGGACATGATACGCTACATCGTATCATGTCCGCTCGCACTATAATAAATATACCCCTATGTCTTTTCCTAAAGTATAGAATTTCAGTCGCAGATTCTCCACCCCATAAGACACTCTATAGAATGTAGGTCTATAATTCTCTCAACCTCCTGGTATCCAGAGATATGAAAAAATGTTTTAGGTAAGAGAGTAATTTGGGAGAGGTAAGAGAAATCTTTTTTGATTTCTTCCTGTTTAAATAGCAAAAATCTCAACAATAGGTACATATGGAATATTGATTTTGATGGGTATAGGGATTGAGATCGCTACCCTTTTAATTCTGATTAAGTGTTTTGCATTTATGACTGTGAGGCTGACAATTTTTTTTTTCCTTATGATTTGTTTTTCCTCGTGATATTGTACCAATGTACCTCTTGTTTGCCAATAAAAAAAATATTTGTAAAAAAAAAAAAAAAAGAATATTTAAAAGCCAGACAGTGGCATTTGATCTGTGGAGAAAAACAAAATGTAAGGAGCTAGTGGTAAAATTCTAGGAGCCAGTTGCAGCTTGAAACCTGGTTTTGTCGAGCCCTGTGTTAGAGCTTGTCATTTTAAGACTAGCAACTCTTGAGCCTACCCAGGTATACTTTTCAACAAATGATACAAAGATAATTAAATAATTTAAATATTAGAAATAAATTGGAAAGTTATTTAAAATTGCATGCTCTATCTGAATCATGAATGAATAAAAATGGGTGTTATGTCCTTTAATTACCGGATGAGATATGTAGAAGTGCAGTTTTGGTATCAAATTACTGGTGTCTGCTTTCTGCCCAGTGGTGCAGAGGGCCATACAAAAACCCTTAGTGGTCCAAATGTGGCCCATGGTTGTTGTTGTTTAAAAGGGCCTGGTTTAAAGGGACATTATAGTTATCTGAACCGCATGTAATTGCGTACTGCACTGCAAAATATCTGCCTACATAATAAATATTATTTTGCTAACAAAATGTACAGTATTTTCAACGCCCATGTTTCAGCATTTCATCTCCTTTGCTGTGGGCATGTTGCAGGGTCAGTGTATGGATCCTGCAGGATTCATTGCAGCTTGTGCAACATCACAATTAAAGGAAACAGGCAAAATAAAGCATAAAATAGATTATAAATTTTGTTTTGCAATGAATTAGCTCATTTTATGGGAAGTTAGAGGTCACGTTGCATGGAGCAGTCTAAGGGTCACTTTTGCAGCATTGTATATCTTGCTAACAGTGGTGTATTTAGTTTTTGTGCTGCACTAGGCATTGACAACTCTGCTGCCCCAACCTCACATTTACCTCCAGGAATGCATTGATCGGTCATGCACCCCCACTAGACAATAAGGAATTACTGATTATTTATAAATACAGGCAGTCCCCGGGTTACGTACAAGATAGGGACTTTAGGTTTGTTCTTAAGTTGAATTTGTATGTAAGTTGGAACAGGCACTTTTTTTAGGTGAAACTCTAGCCAAACATTTTTTTTGTTTGTTTTGGATAGCATAGGATAAAGTTTGTTTTGCTATCTGTGCCCCTGTTCAGAAAATTTCACATCACTTTCTGTCCTTGTGACAATTGGATTTTCAGTATTTTGGATTATCGTGGAAAGAAGGATTGTCGATAAAGCTCTATTTTCTCTGTATGTAAGTACGAGTTGTACTTAAGTCGGATGTCTGTAACCCGAGGACTGCCTGTACAATATTTGGAGACAATGGGCCTAATTTTATATAATTCTTTCTCTGGTGGAATCCTATAAAGCCACTTTAAAGTGATTGTAAAATTGAATGAATTAAAGGCCAGTATCAAATAATAATCTTAAAAACAGGGGTACTTTAATTCATTAAAGTTTACAAAGATGCTTATTTTAAAAAATACCTTTTGCGTTATGGTAAACATAATGTCGAACTTCCACACGCAGCTCCTGCTTTCTTTAGCAGAACGATGACAAATCCAGCTTCCTCCAATCGTTGTGTGCCCCCTTTGGCGTCCAGCTCGTGGGGCACTGCAACGATTGGAGGAAGCTGGATTTGTCATCTATATTTAGATAGCAAGAGCTCTCATTATTTCTATGGGAGACGGCTCGCCACTTGCAGGGACAGCCCCCTTTTTTTTTTTTCCCCATGAGGGCTGCCCCTGCAAGTGTCAGACTGCAAAACCAATCTATGTCAGCAAATTTTTAGAATTGTCTGAGAAGCCATCATAGCCTATAACTTCCACAGACGTTAGTGTTACCGTAGACACAGATCTAGTTAATCTAAGCCAAAATCTACTCCTTCTTGCCACGGAACCTTACAGAAGACTCGCACACATTGTAGATCTCCCTATAGCTGTATCATTATTACCTCTGTGGTGACAACTTTGTACATGGGTTACATTTACTTAGACCATTAGTGAAGTGGGGATTTGGAATAGAATCTACCTCTATTCGAATTCTGCAGATACTTTTGAGATTGTGCAGTTGTTCTTCAATTGTATTTATAGACGTAGACTTTTTTTGCAGTTGTAGCACAGGGATGATGCCTATAGGAAAATTACTGTAATCCTTTTCTATTTTTATAAAATAGCATTAACCTCTAAATCCCTCTTCTGAGTTCTAAGGGATTATCTTGCTTTATGATCACTCTGAGTGCTGTCACTATATCAAGGACATTGACTTGCTAAATCAGTATATTAAACAACTATTGTTAACTTTCATTTTGCTGGTCGTACAAATTTGAAAATTAAAGGGATTGTAAAGAAAACACCTTTTATAATTATAAGACAGTTTTGTTGCCTTGCTGTCAACATACAACCAAGTCTAACATTTTTAAATACAAATTAACATCTTGTTTGTAGCAATTGTTTTTTAATAGACTAACTCCACCTACTACTTGACTCAATTGGAGAAACCCATCTGGGCTTGAATCTGCAACTCACAAGACTAGCCACAGTCATTATGTTAGTTATTATTTTGCTGTTAAGGGGAAATGTATGTAGCAGGGTTGGCCTTGAAAAGTTAGCAGGGTGCATTTCCATCTAACAGAATTAGAAAGTCCACAATGTTCAGACCTAAATTGTGTAAAATGAGTGAAATAAATAAGGAAAGTGTATAGCAAAGTTGTTTTACTATACATAACTAAACATTTTATATCAAAATCTCTAGATGTTTACTGTCCCTTTAAGAGCCACCCATAATGCTGAGGAGCCAGGCATACCGTTTTATAGGAATGAGGAAATGTATTTTATGTAGGAATGTATGGTAAAAAAAAATCTCAGTAGCCTGGGATTTGTCTAGCTGTGTCAGTGACAACCAGGCTTTAAATAATCGCAGGAATAATTATTAAAATGTGGAAGGCTTTGCTAAGCTTGTATTGTTCTTTAACTGAACAACTCACAAAGTATGATATAAGGGGGTTGTCCAACCTAATGTTCAGGGGGCCACAGCATGGGCCTTTATTTCCCGCAAGCATTTTTGTTGCCCCTTCCCCATTTTTTTTCATCCAATTTTGCTCCTCCCCAAATGCAACACAGTTCTTATTTTCTATTTAAAGGAGCATTATAGTTAAAATATAATCCCCATAAAGAGCTAGATTACTAGTGGTGCGTTAACAGTTACGCGCAAGCGAAAAGGGGTTTATCACAGGTTTTTGCGAGCATCAGGTTTTTTGCTTGTATTACAAGTTGTAAGTAAACGTGATTGCTTGAGCGCAAGTGAAGTTAACACGTGTCGCGTTAGTGAGACCTCAGAACCCTGGTTAACTAATTCACAAAAAAAGTGGCACAAAACGCATCAAAAATACATTACAAAGTACAGTTACACTCATCTAATAAAAATTATTTAAAAAAATATAGCACAAAAAAGTTATAAGGGCTCAAAGATATGAGGTCTCAGGGGATAGAAAAACAGGCAGGTAAATGGCTTTAACATTGAGATACCTACATATACATGTCTAAATATGTATAGATATGTTTACATGTGTGTACAACTACAGATGTATTTATATGTGTATGTATTAACAGACATATACACATATAAACACATAAATACATATGTATACATATAAAGATACTGTATGTGTGTGTGTATGTGTATATATATATATATATATATATGTGCATTGGAGCAATTTGCAGTTAAGTAGATGAAAACATGTAAAAACATATGTATGCAATATTCATATTTAATAAAGTGTTACACTGTGTATTTACTGTAAATATTTCACATTCCAATGTTCTGCACGCAGGGGAATATGTTTTATGTATTTTGAATTTATACCTATATATAATCATGTGTATACATAAATATTTGTGAAAAAAAATCAGGTATATATAGAAATATTTATTTATAAATAAATAGAACATATTCTATGTGAAGAACATTGGATTGTGAAATATTCATATTTTTATGTCGGGTTAGCGCACTTGAGAACATGAGATTGTGTTAGGTTTTTTTTTTCCACTTATTTTGCTCCAATAACTCCTATGGGGGAAGCGCAATATTCTAAGTTCGGCTTTTTACGAGTGTCAGGTTAGCGATAGCTGTTTACTTTCAACTTGTAATACAAGAGCAACCTGACACGCACAAAAAGATTACTTAGTGCAGTTAACGCTCAAGCGGGAGGATTAAACAGTGCTCCACTTGTAATCTGGCCCTAAATGTTTAACCTACAAAAAAATTGCAATATGCTGTATGGTCATTATTTATTTTGTTGCCTGTAGAAATTGTGTTTGTTCCACCCTTTCAGAGTGGTTGGAGTGACTCCATCTTATTAAAATGAATGGGACATAACGTTACAAAAATAAAACTCTCTAATGGGTTGCAGCATTTCATTGTTGCACTATTGCTTGCAAAGCAAATGGGCTAAACAATAGGTTCAAATTGGCTTCAGAGCAGCAATGCACCACTAGGAGCTAGCTGAAAGTATGTTGTGAGCCTATGATAAAAGAAATGCGTGCAGCTACCAATCACCAAGCTCCAAGTAGTGCTTTGCTGCACCCAAGCCTATCTTAGTATGCTTTTTAACAATGGATACAAAGAGAACAAAGTACGTTTTGGTAACAGAAGTTAATTGAAAAGTCTCTTAAAAATACTAATTTCAAGTATGTTCATGTAGCATTATGCATTTTTTAATAGGATTTCTCTTTTTGAATGAACAAAATAATGTTCATTTAAAAAAGGAAAGGAACTAACCCTTATAGTGCCTAAAGAAATGGTAAATCCTTGCGTTTTTCAAAGGCTATGATTTACCAGTGCTATAAATAAAGGGGACTTTCAGTCATGAAGTATAAAAAACTTTAAGTAAAGGTAAACTATGTTGAATGAAAGCCCGGTTTTTAAAAATACTATTAAATACAGGGGCACTTTCATTCATTAAAGTTTAGAAAGCAGCCGTTTTGTTTAAAAACGTACCTTTCTTCTCTTCACAGCCAGAGCAGCTTCCCCCGCACAGAGATCCTCTCTTCACACGTCAGCAATGACTAACCCGGCTTCCTCCAATCACGGCATGGCCTCAGGCAATGATTCCCCTGGGGGGAAAGCCGGGATTGGAGGAAGCCGGATTAGTCATTGCTGACGTGTGAAGAGAGGATCTCCGGGAGGGGGAAGCTGCTCCAGCTGTGAAGAGAAGAAAGGTAGGTTTTTGAAACAAAACGGCTGCTTTGTAAACTTTGACAAATGAAAGTGCCCTTGTTTTTAATAGTATTTTTAAAAACCGGGTATTTCTTTTAAAAAAAAGTTCCTTTATTTGTCTGCAGCCTTCGCCACGCTGAGCGCCTCAACAGCCAGGACGCTTTTTTTTCCCAATTAGGTGACGCTTCTACCTCTTAGCCAATAGCTGTTGAAACGTTACCTCATTAAGAAAATAACGTTCTGCTGTGGGCAACCAGAGGCGCTCAGTTTGGTATAATCTTCAGGAAAATAAAGGAACTTCCAGCATGAAGTTTTTTATACTTCATGACTGAAAGTCCCCTTTATTTATAGCACTGGTAAAACTTAGCATTTCAAAAACGCTCAGATTTACCATCACTGTAACCACGGGTGTGTGTGTGTGTGTGTGTATATACTGCAAGTCACATAGGGAAGCATTCCTTGTAGTGTCTGCTTGGCATGGAGTGGGCTGTAAGGCAGATGGCATTCAGTATGCAAGATTAAATATTTGAATATTTTGAATGGCACTGTGAAGTCTGGCCAGGCAAAAAAAATGTGTTAAGTAAACAGCATCATTCAATTGAATTTGTATTGGATCATGTGCAGGTTGTATTTGTGCACTTTACTGTTTTAAACAAATGTAGCATTGCTGTTGAACTTATAATAAGTGGTGGTAGATAGAACAATTTTATTTTATGCTAACATTGATTTTATGTAATGTGTAGCAGTGAAAAGTTAGGTTATAGATTTGCATTATCAGTATATGTATGTGTGCAGTTGTGCCCATAGTGATGGATTTTACAATGCAATTTCTATAATAAACTTTAAAATGGCAATTGTGGTATGTACAGCCCTACCAACTTTATGCAAGTGCAATATTATATATACAGGGAGTGCAGAATTATTAGGCAAGTTGTATTTTTGAGGATTAATTTTATTATTGAACAACAACCATGTTCTCAATGAACCCAAAAAACTCATTAATATCAAAGCTGAATAGTTTTGGGAGTAGTTTTTAGTTTGTTTTTAGTTATAGCTATTTTAGGGGGATATCTGTGTGTGCAGGTGACTATTACTGTGCATAATTATTAGGCAACTTAACAAAAAACAAATATATACCCATTTCAATTATTTATTTTTACCAGTGAAACCAATATAACATCTCAACATTCACAAATATACATTTCTGACATTCAAAAACAAAACAAAAACAAATCAGTGACCAATATAGCCACCTTTCTTTGCAAGGACACTCAAAAGCCTGCCATCCATGGATTCTGTCAGTGTTTTGATCTGTTCACCATCAACATTGCGTGCAGCAGCAACCACAGCCTCCCAGACACTGTTCAGAGAGGTGTACTGTTTTCCCTCCTTGTAAATCTCACATTTGATGATGGACCACAGGTTCTCAATGGGGTTCAGATCAGGTGAACAAGGAGGCCATGTCATTAGATTTTCTTCTTTTATACCCTTTCTTGCCAGCCACGCTGTGGAGTACTTGGACGCGTGTGATGGAGCATTGTCCTGCATGAAAATCATGTTTTTCTTGAAGGATGCAGACTTCTTCCTGTACCACTGCTTGAAGAAGGTGTCTTCCAGAAACTGGCAGTAGGACTGGGAGTTGAGCTTGACTCCATCCTCAACCCGAAAAGGCCCCACAAGCTCATCTTTGATGATACCAGCCCAAACCAGTACTCCACCTCCACCTTGCTGGCGTCTGAGTCGGACTGGAGCTCTCTGCCCTTTACCAATCCAGCCACGTGCCCATCCATCTGGCCCATCAAGACTCACTCTGATGTCATTAGACCACACCCCTTCTCATTACAGAAATGCACATCACCTAATATGCTTAATTGGTAGTAGGCTTTCGAGCCTATACAGCTTGGAGTAAGACAACATGCATAAAGAGGATGATGTGGTCAAAATACTAATTTGCCTAATAATTCTGCACTCCCTGTATACATATATATATATATATATACACATGCCACACAATGTGAATCCGCCCTCCATGAGACAACCACCTGAAGGTTCTGTGTAATAATCTTCAACAAAGCAGGAACCAGCCAGGATTTTTTCAAAAACAGGGGTCAAATTTCTTAAATAAATTTGACCCCTGTAATTGAAAAAATGTATGTGTGTATACAGTACAGGGGGCCCTCGGTTTACAATGGTTCAATTTACACCGTTTCAGAATAACAACCTTTTTTTCCAGTCATGTGACTGCTATTGAATAGCATTGAGAAGCACTGCATTTATTAAAATAGCCAGTAGGTGGAGCTGTCCGCTTGTGTTGCAGCAAAGCCAAGCAAGCTGAAATGAATCAGTTTAACCAAACCTGAGCTATCGAGCAGATTTCAAAGGAACAAGATCTTCCTGTCTATAAATCAGTCCAGATTGGAAAGCTTAGAAAGAACTGTTTGCAGAAAAATGCAAGTGAAGTCTGTGTTGTTTGATTATTTTATTAGGTTTATAATGCTTTTTAGCAAATGTTTTTGTTCATTTAACTTAGTTTAATTATATATTCTGTGTTGTGTGATTATTTTATTAGATTTATAATGCTGTTTAGCATTTAAAGTCTTCATTCAAAGCTTTAAAAATAATGTATTAGGTGTTACTAACGACAATTTTGAGAAGGTCCTGGAACCTATCTCCCTCACTTCCCATTGACTTACATTATAAACTGGGTTTCAATTTACAACGGTTTCGATTTACAACCATTCCTTCTGGAACCTAACCCCGGAGTAAACTGAGGGCTACCTGCCTACCTAGGTATACTTTTCAACAAAGAGAACAAAACAAATTAGTTAATAAAAATAAATTGGAAAGATGTTTTAGATTGCATGCTCTATCTGAACCATGAAAGAAAAAAATTGGGATTTTATGTCCTTTTAACTCTGTTGCAGTTTGGTTAGGGCTGTTGACCTCTGTGGTTATGGGGAGATTAGCATATTAATTGCCGCAATTTTAGTTAGTAATTTTTCGGTTTACAGTTAATTTTATTATCTGTTGATAAAGGTGGCCTGACCAGTGATGGTCTAGTTATTTTCCCAAGAGTTGTTGTGTGCTTATTTAAAGGGATATGAACTCATTTTTATTTTCTTTCATGATTTAGATAGAGCAACATTTTAATGTATTCCTATTATCAATTTTCTTCATTCTCTTGGTATCTTTATTTGAAAAGCAGTAATGTAAGCTTAGGAGGCGGACCATTTTTGGTTCAGCACCTGGGTAGCGCTTGCTGATTGGTGGCTACATTTAGTAAATTTGAAATTGCTTAAAATTGCATGCTCTCTCTGAATCATGAAAGAAAATTTGGGTTTCTCCAACATTGGTGTGTCCGGTCCACGGCGTCATCCATAACTTGTGGGAATATTCTCTTCCCCAACAGGAAATGGCAAAGAGCACAGCAAAAGCTGTCCATATAGTCCCTCCTAGGCTCAGCCCACCCCAGTCATTCTCTTTGCCGCTGAACAAGCAGCATCTCCACGGAGATGGTGAAGAGTATGTGGTGTTTAGTTGTAGTTTTTTATTCTACTATCAAGAGTTTGTTATTTTAAAATAGTGCTGGTATGTACTATTTACTCTGAAACAGAAAAGGATGAAGAGTTCTGTTTGTGAGAGGAGTATGATTTTAGCAGCAGTAACTAAAATCGTTTTCTGTTCCCACACAGTACTGTTGAGATGAGATAACTTCAGTTGGGGGGAACAGTTGGCAGACTTTTCTGCTTAAGGTATGACTAGCCATATTTCTAACAAGACTGTGTAATGCTGGAAGGCTGTCATTTTCCCCTCATGGGGACTGGTAAGCCATTTTCTTAGTCTCAAACAGAATAAAGGGCTTAATATGGGCTATAAAACTGGTAGACACTTTTATGGGCTAGATCGATTCCCAGTCAGGAAGGGCCTTCTCTGGCAGAGCCTCATTTTCGCCCAATTACTGCGCAGTTACTTTTGAGAGCAGTACATGCAGCTGCATGTGTGTGGGTCTGGAAGTAGTTGAAAAGGTTCCTAGAAGGCTTCATTTGGTATCGTATACCCCCCTGGGTTTGGTAAAGTCGCAGCAAAGGCTGGAGCTGGGACTGTAGAGGGGTTAAAACTGTAAACGGCTCCGGTTTCCTCATTTTAAGGGTTAAAGGTCTGAAATTTGGGGTGCAATGCTTTGAATGCTTTAAGACACTGTGGTGAAAATTTGGTTAAAATTGAACAATTCCTTCATAGTTTTTCACATATTCAGTAAAAAAGTGTGCCCTGTTTAAAATTTAAAGAGACAGTAACGGTTTTGTTTTAAAACGGTTTTTGTACTTTATTGACAAGTTTAAGCCTGTTTAACATGTCTGTGCCTTCAGATAGACTATGTTCTGTATGTATGGAAGCCAATGTGTCTCCCCCTTCAAATATGTGTGATAATTGTGCCATAGCGTCCAAAAAAAGTAAGGACAGTACTGCCACAGATAGTAAAGTTGCCCAAGATGATTCATCAGATGAAGGGAGTAAACATAGTTCTACATCATCTCCTTCTGTGTCTACACCAGTTTTGCCCACGCAGGAGACCCCTAGTACATCTAGCGCGCCAATGCTTGTTACTATGCAACAATTGACGGCAGTAATGGATAACTCCATAGCAAATATTTTATCCAAAATGCCTGCATTTCAGAGAAAGCGCGATTGCTCTGTTTTAAACACTGTAGAGCAGGAGGGCGCTGATGATAATTGCTCTGTCATACCCTCACACCAATCTGAAGTGGCCATGAGGGAGGTTTTGTCAGATGGGGAAATTTCTGATTCAGGTAGAATTTCTCAACAGGCAGAACCTGATGTTGTGACATTTAAATTTAAATTAGAGCATCTCCGCGCACTGCTTAAGGAGGTGCTATCTACTCTGGATGATTGTGACAACCTGGTCATTCCAGAAAAATTGTGCAAGATGGACAAGTTCCTAGAGGTTCCGGTGCACCCCGGCGCTTTTCCTATACCCAAGCGGGTGGCGGACATAGTGAATAAGGAGTGGGAGAAGCCCGGCATACCTTTTGTCCCCCCTCCTATATTTAAGAAATTATTTCCTATGGTCGACCCCAGAAAGGACTTATGCAGACAGTCCCTAAGGTCGAGGGGGCAGTTTCTACGCTAGCCAAGCGCACTACTATTCCTATCGAGGATAATTGTGATTTCAAAGATCCTATGGATAAAAAATTGGAGGGTTTGCTTAAAAAGATTTTTGTACAGCAAGGTTACCTCCTGCAACCTATTTCGTGCATTATTCCTGTCACTACAGCAGCGTGGTTCTGGTTCGAGGAACTAGAAAAGTCGCTCAGTAGAGAGACTCCGTATGAGGAGGTTATGGACAGAATTCACGCACTTAAGTTAGCTAATTCCTTTATTTTAGATGCCGCTTTGCAGTTAGCTAGATTAGCGGCGAAAAATTCAGGGTTTGCAATTGTGGCGAGCAGAGCGCTCTGGCTAAAGTCTTGGTCAGCGGATGTATCTTCCAAGACAAAAATTGCTTAATATCCCTTTCAAGGGTAAAACCCTTTTTGGGCCAGAATTGAAAGAGATTATCTCAGACATCACTGGGGGTAAGGGCCATGCCCTCCCACAAGATAGGCCTTTCAAGGCCAAGAATAAGTCTAATTTTCGTTCCTTTCGCAATTTCAGGAACGGACCGGCCTCCAACTCTGCAGCCTCTAGACAAGAGGGTAATGCTTCGCAAACCAAACCAGCTTGGAAACCGACGCAAGGCTGGAACAAGGGTAAGCAGGCCAAGAAGCCTGCTGCTGCTACCAAAACAGCATGAAGGAGTAGCCCCGGATCCGGGACCGGATCTAGTAGGGGGCAGACTCTCTCTCTTCTCTCAGGCTTGGGCAAGAGATGTTCAGGATCCCTGGGCACTAGAAATAGTTTCTCAGGGTTATCTTCTGGAATTCAAGGAACTATCCCCAAGGGGAAGGTTCCACATGTCTCACTTATCTTTAAACCAAATAAAGAGACAGGCATTCTTACATTGTGTAGAAGACCTGTTAAAAATGGGAGTGATACACCCAGTTCCAACTGTGGAACAAGGACTGGGGTTTTACTCAAATCTGTTTGTAGTTCACAAAAAAGAGGGAACCTTCAGACCAATTCTGGATTTAAAGATTCTAAACAAATTTCTCAGAGTGCCATCGTTCAAAATGGAAACTATTCGAACGATTTTACCTACAATCCAGGAGGGTCAATTTATGACTACCGTGGATCTAAAGGATGCGTATCTACATATTCCTATCCACAAAGATCATCATCAGTTCCTAAGGTTCGCCTTTCTGGACAAACATTACCAGTTTGTGGCTCTCCCATTCGGGCTAGCCACTGCTCCAAGGATTTTCACAAAGGTACTCGGGTCCCTTCTAGCGGTTCTAAGACCAAGGGGCATTGCAGTGGCACCTTACTTGGACGACATTCTGATACAAGCGTCGTCTCTTTCAAAGGCAAAGGCTCATACAGACATCGTTCTGGCCTTTCTCAGATCTCACGGGTGGAAGGTGAACATAGAAAAAAGTTCCCTGTCTCCGTCGACAAGAGTTCCTTTCTTGGGGACAATAATAGATTCTTTAGAAATGAAGATTTTCCTGACAGATGTCAGAAAGTCAAAACTTCTAAACGCTTGTCAAGTTCTTCACTCTGTTCCACGACCTTCCATAGCTCAGTGCATGGAAGTAGTAGGGTTGATGGTTGCAGCAATGGACATAGTTCCTTTTGCGCGAATTCATCTAAGACCATTACAACTGTGCATGCTGGAACAGTGGAATGGGGACTATACAGACTTGTCTCCAGTGATTCAAGTAGATCAGAAGACCAGAGACTCACTCCGTTGGTGGCTAACCCAGGATCACCTGTCCCAGGGAATGAGCTTCCGCAGACCAGAGTGGGTCATCGTCACGACCGACGCCAGTCTAGTGGGCTGGGGCGCGGTCTGGGACTCCCTGAAAGCTAAGGGTCTATGGTCTCGGGAAGAGTCTCTTCTCCCGATAAACATTCTGGAACTGAGAGCGATATTCAATACTCTCAGGGCTTGGCCTCAACTAGCAAAGGCCAGATTCATAAGATTCCAATCAGACAACATGACGACTGTTGCTTACATCAACCATCAGGGGGGAACAAGGAGTTCCCTGGCGATGAGAGAAATGACCAAAATCATAAAATGGGCGGAGGATAACTCCTGCCACCTATCTGCGATCCACATCCCAGGAGTGGAAAACTGGGAGGCGGATTATCTGAGTCGCCAGACATTCCATCCGGGGGAGTGGGAACTCCACCCGGAGATATTTGCCCAGTTGACCCAATTATGGGGCATTCCAGACATGGATCTGATGGCGTCTCGTCAGAACTTCAAGGTTCCTTGCTACGGGTCCAGATCCAGGGATCCCAAGGCGACTCTAGTGGATGCATTAGTAGCGCCTTGGACCTTCAACCTAGCTTATGTGTTTCCACCGTTTCCTCTCATTCCCAGGCTGGTAGCCAGGATCAAACAGGAGAGGGCCTCAGTGATTTTGATAGCTCCTGCGTGGCCACGCAGGACTTGGTATGCAGACCTGATGAATATGTCATCGGCTCCACCATGGAAGCTACCTTTGAGACAGGATCTTCTAGTACAGGGTCCATTCGAACATCCAAATCTAGTTTCTCTCCAGCTGACAGCTTGGAAATTGAATGCTTGATTTTATCTAAGCGTGGGTTTTCGGATTCTGTGATAGATACTCTGGTACAAGCCAGAAAACCTGTAACTAGAAAAATTTACCATAAAATATGGAAAAGATATATCTGTTGGTGTGAATCCAAGGGATTCTCATGGAGTAAGATTAAAATTCCTAGGATCCTTTCCTTTCTCCAAGAAGGTTTGGATAAGGGACTATCAGCGAGTTCTCTAAAAGGACAGATTTCTGCTTTATCTGTCTTGTTACACAAACGACTGGCAGCTGTGCCAGTTGTTCAAGCTTTTGTTCAGGCTTTGGTCAGGATCAAGCCTGTTTACAGACCTTTGACTCCTCCCTGGAGTCTGAATTTAGTTCTTTCAGTTCTTCAAAGGGTTCCGTTTGAACCTCTACATTCCATAGATATCAAGATGTTATCTTGGAAAGTTCTGTTTTTGGTTGCTATTTCTTCTGCTAGAAGAGTTTCTGAGTTATCTGCTCTTCAGTGTAATCCGCCCTATCTGGTGTTCCATTCAGATAAGGTTATTTTGCGTACTAAACCTGGTTTCCTTCCAAAGGTTGTTTCCAACAAGAATATTAACCAGGAAATAGTTGTGCCTTCTTTGTGTCCGAATCCAGTTTCAAAGAAGGAACGTTTGTTACATAATTTAGATGTAGTACGTGCTTTAAAGTTCTATTTAGAAGCAACAAAGGATTTCAGACAAACGTCTTCTCTGTTTGTCGTTTATTCTGGCAAGAGGAGAGGTCAAAAAGCTACTGCTACCTCTCTTTCCTTTTGGCTGAAAAGCATCATCCGATTAGCTTACGAGACTGCCGGACGGCAGCCTCCCGAACGAATCACAGCTCACTCTACTAGGGCTGTGGCTTCCACATGGGCCTTCAAGAACAAGGCTTCTGTTGATCAGATATGTAAAGCAGCGACTTGGTCTTCCCTGCACACTTTTGCCAAATTCTACAAATTTGATACTTTTGCTTCTTCGGAGGCTATTTTTGGGTGAAAGGTTTTGCAAGCCGTGGTGCCTTCTGTTTAGGTAACCTGATTGGCTCCCTCCCTTCATCCGTGTCCTAAAGCTTTGGTATTGGTTCCCACAAGTAAGGATGACGCCGTGGACCGGACACACCAATGTTGGAGAAAACAGAATTTATGCTTACCTGATAAATTACTTTCTCCAACGGTGTGTCCGGTCCACGGCCTGCCCTGGTTTTTTAATCAGGTTTGATAAATTTCTTTCTTTAACTACAGTCACCACGGCACCCTATGGTTTCTCCTTTTTTTCTCCTGTCCGTCGGTCGAATGACTGGGGTGGGCGGAGCCTAGGAGGGACTATATGGACAGCTTTTGCTGTGCTCTTTGCCATTTCCTGTTGGGGAAGAGAATATTCCCACAAGTTAAGGATGACGCCGTGGACCGGACACACCGTTGGAGAAAGTAATTTATCAGGTAAGCATAAATTCTGCTGCTAAAGACCTGGTAGACCTTTTAATCCCTTAAGCAGCTTTAATGTTATTTATCTAAATAATAAAAGTGCATTTCTCCAACATTGGTGTGTCTGGTCCACGGCGTCATCCATTACTTGTGGGAAATATTCTCCCCCACAGGGAAAGGCAAGGAGAGCACACAGCAAGAGCTGTCCATATAGCTCCCCCTCTGGCTCCGCCCCCCAGTCATTCTCCTTGCCGCTCTGAACAAGTAGCATCTCCACGGGGTTGGTGAGGAGTTTGTGGTGTTAGTTGTAGTTTTTTATTTCTTCTATCAAGAGTTTGTTATTTTAAAATAGTGCTGGCTTGTACTATTTACTCTACAACAGAAAAGTGATGAAGATTTCTGTTTAAGAGGGCTATGATTTTAGCACAAGTAACTAAAATCCATTACTGTTACCACGCAGGACTGTTGAAACTAGAGAACTTCAGTTGGGGGTAACAGCTTGCAGACTCATCTGCTTCAGGTATGACTAGTCTCCTTCTAACAACACAGGCTAATGCTAGATGACAGTCATTTTTCCCCTCAGGGAAAATGGTAAGCCATTTTTCTTTCACCTCAGCAAAAAAGATAACCGGCTTCCCCTTTTTGAATTTTATGCTGGTAGACACTGTTAGGGGACAAATCGATTGGTTTTTATTGCAATATCATGGCATATGAAATGTTTTATGAGCTCATATACACTTGGGGACATTTTTTGTTGATCTGGCTTGTTTTAGACACCTAAATCTAGTCAGGAAGGCCCCTTCACTCTAGTGTACTGAGGGAGGAGGCCTCATTTTGGCACTTCAGCTGCGCAGTTGATTTTCAAGGCAGTGCATGCAGTCTCATGTGAGAGGGTCCTGTGGCTCAGAAAGTGACTCCAGAAGGCTTATTTCTGTGGATGGTTGACCCCTAAGGAAGGTAAAAGCTACAGCAATGCTGTAGCAGGGATTGTGGTGTATAAAAACGGTTAAATCCAACAATTTGCTCCGGTTTGCTTGTTTTAAGAGCTAGAGTCTCCATATTTGCTGTGCAATGCTTTATAAGCATTAAGACACTGGGGTCCAAATTTCATAAAAATCGGATATTGCCTTCATAGTTTTTTGAACATTCAGAAATAAAGTGTGTCATTTTATTATTTAAAGAGACAGTAACGTTTTTGTTTAAAATCGTTTTTATTGCATTGTTTGCCTGCCTAAATCTGTTTAACATGTCTGGGCCATCAGATAACCTATGTTCTGTGTGTGTAGAGACAAATGTGGTTCCCCCTTCGAGTGTTTGTGATGATTGTGCCATAGCGTCCAAACAAAATAAGGACAGCTCTGTTACATTTCATAATGTTGCCCAAGATGATTTATCTAATGAAGGTAGTGGGGATAGTTCTACATCCTCTCCTTCTGTGTCTACACCAGCTTTGCCCGCGCAGGCGACACCTAGCGCGCCAGTGCTTATTTCTATGCAACAATTGACAGCAGTAGTGGATAATTCTATAGCAAATCTTTTATCCAAACTGCCAGCATTTCAGAGAAAGCGTGATTGTTCAGTTTTAAATACAGATAAAAAGGATGAACAATCAGACGCTGACGATGCCTTATCTATTTTACCCTCACATCAATCAGAATTGGCTGTGAGGGAAGGGCTGTCTGAGGGTGAAATTTCAGACTCAGGAAAAATTTCTCAACAGGCAGAACCTGATATAGTAGCATTTAAGTTTAAGCTAGAACATCTCCGTGCTTTGCTTAAGGAGGTATTAGCTACTCTGGATGACTGTGATTCTATGGTAGTACCAGAGAAGTTGTGCAAATTGGACAAATTTGTAGAGGTCCCAGTGCACGACAATGCATTTCCTATACCCAAGAGGGTAGCGAGCATAGTGGATAAGGAGTGGGAGAAGCCAGGTGTACCCTTTGCCCCACCTCCTATATTTAAGAAAATGTTTCCCATAATAGACCCTAGAAGGGACGCATGGCAGACGGTCCCAAAGGTTGAGGGAGCTGTTTCAACACTAGCGAAGCGCACAACTATTCCTATAGAGGACAGCTGCGCTTTCAAAGATCCTATGGATAAAAAATTGGAAGGATTGCTTAAAAAGATTTTTGTTCAGCAAGGGTTCATCCTTCAACCAGCTACGTGTGTTATTACTGTCACTTCAGCAGCGTCCTTTTGGTTCGAGGAACTAGAAAGGTCCCTCCAGAAAGAGACTTCCTATGAAGAAGTCATGGACAGAATTCACGCATTAAAGTTAGCTAATTCCTTTATATTGGATGCCGCTTTTCAAATAACGAAATTGGCGGCGAAAAACTCAGGTTTTGCTATAGTAGCGCGGAGGGCGCTTTGGTTAAAATCCTTGTCGGCAGATGTGTCGTCCAAGACTAAGTTACTTAATATTCCTTTCAAGGGTAAGACCCTTTTTGGGCCGGAATTGAAGGAAATGATTTCAGACATCACTGGGGGTAAGGGCCATGCCCTCCCACAGGATAGGCCTTTTAAGGCTAAGAACAAGTCTAATTTTCGTTCCTTTCGCAATTTCAGGAATGGACCGGCTAATAACTCCACTGCCGCTAGACAAGAAGGTAACGCGGCCCAGCCCAAACCCGCTTGGAAGCCCATGCAAGGCTGGAATAAGGGTAAACAGACCAAGAAACCTGCTGCTGCTACCAAGACAGCATGAAGGGGTAGCCCCCGATCCGGGACCGGATCTGGTAGGGGGCAGACTATCTCTCTTCGCTCAGGCTTGGGCAAGAGATGTTCCAGATCCCTGGGCACTAGAAATAGTCTCCAAGGGATACCTACTAGACTTCAAGGGACTTCCTCCAAAGGGAAGATTCCACCTGTCTCGCTTATCTTCAGACCAGATAAAGAAACAGGCATTCTTACATTGTGTAAGAGACCTATCAAAGATGGGAGTGATAAACCCAGTCCCCTCCGGGGAACAAGGTCTAGGTTTTTACTCAAACCGGTTTGTGGTTCCCAAAAAAGAGGGAACTTTCAGGCCAATTCTGGATTTAAAGATGTTAAACAAGTTCCTCAGAGTTCCATCCTTCAAAATGGAAACCATTCGGACAATCTTGCCGACAATCCAGCAGGGTCAATATTTGCCTACCGTGGATCTAAAGGATGCATATCCCAATCCACAAAACTCATCATCAGTTCCTGAGGTTCGCTTTTCTGGACAAACATTACCAGTTCGTGGCTCTTCCATTCGGTTTAGCCACCGCTCCCAGAATTTTCACAAAGGTGCTAGGGTCCCTTCTAGCGGTCTTAAGGCCGAGGGGCATCGCTGTAGCACCTTATCTAGACGACATCCTAATCCAAGCGTCGTCTCTTTCCAAAGCAAGGGCCCACACGGACATTGTGTTGGCTTTTCTCAGATCTCACGGGTGGAAGGTGAACATAGAAAAGAGTTCACTGTCACCGTCCACAAGGGTTCCTTTTCTGGGAACAATAATAGATTCTGTGGAAATGAAGATCTTCCTGACAGAAGTCAGAAAGTTAAAGCTTCTAAACGCTTGTCGAGTTCTTCATTCTATTCCTCAACCCCCCATAGCTCAGTGCATGGAAGTAATAGGACTAATGGTCGCAGCAATGGACGTGGTTCTTTTTGCTCGAATTCATCTAAGACCATTACAGCTGTGCATGCTCAATCAGTGGAATGGGGACTATACAGACTTGTCTCCCCAAATTCAAGTAGACCAGGTAACCAGGGACTCACTTCTCTGGTGGTTGACCCAGGATCACCTGTCTCAGGGAATGAGTTTCCGCAGACCGGAGTGGGTCATTGTCACGACCGACGCCAGCCTCTTGGGTTGGGGCGCGGTCTGGGACTCTCTGAAAGCTCAGGGTCTATGGTCTCGAGAAGAGTCTCTTCTCCCGATAAACATTTTGGAACTAAGAGCAATATTCAATGCGCTCCTGGCTTGGCCTCAACTAGCGGAAGCCAGGTTCATAAGGTTTCAGTCGGACAACATAACGACTGTTGCGTACATCAATCATCAGGGTGGAACAAAGAGTTCCTTGGCGATGAGCGAGGTGTCCAAGATCATCAAATGGGCGGAGGATCACTCCTGCCATCTATCTGCAATTCACATCCCAGGAGTAGACAACTGGGAGGCGGACTATTTGAGTCGTCAGACTTTCCATCCGGGGGAGTGGGAACTCCACCCGGAGGTCTTTGCCCAGTTAACCCAATTATGGGGCATTCCAGGCATGGATCTGATGGCGTCCCGTCAGAACTTCAAGATTCCTTGTTACGGGTCCAGATCCAGGGATCCCAAGGCGACTCTAGTGGATGTATTAGTGGCGCCTTGGTCGTTGAACCTAGCGTATGTGTTTCCACCGTTTCCTCTCCTTCCCAGGCTCATAGCCAGGATCAAACAGGAGAAGGCCTCTGTGATTCTGATAGCTCCTGCGTGGCCACGCAGGACTTGGTATGCAGACCTGGTGAATATGTCATCGGCTCCACCATGGAAGCTACCTTTGAGACAGGATCTTCTAGTACAAGGTCCATTCGAACATCCAAATCTAGTTTCTCTGCAGCTGACTGCTTGGAAATTGAACGCTTGATTTTATCCAAGCGTGGGTTTTCAAATTCTGTGATAGATACTCTGGTCCAAGCCAGAAAACCTGTGACTAGAAAGATTTACCATAAAATATGGAAAAAATATATCTGTTGGTGTGAATCCAAGGGATTCTCCTGGAGTAAGATTAAAATTCCAAAGATTCTCTCCTTTCTCCAAGAAGGTTTGGATAAAGGGTTGTCAGCGAGTTCTCTAAAGGGACAGATTTCTGCTTTATCTGTCTTGTTACACAAACGACTGGCAGCTGTGCCAGATGTACAAGCTTTTGTTCAGACTTTGGTCAGAATCAAGCCTGTTTACAGACCCATGACTCCTCCTTGGAGTCTAAATTTAGTTCTTTCAGTTCTTCAAGGGGTTCCGTTTGAACCTTTACATTCCATAGATATTAAGTTACTATCTTGGAAAGTTCTGTTTTTGGTTGCTATTTCTTCTGCTAGAAGAGTTTCTGAATTATCTGCTTTGCAGTGTAATCCACCCTATCTGGTTTTCCATTCAGATAAGGTTGTTTTGCGTACTTAGCCTGGTTTTCTTCCAAAAGTTGTTTCCAACAAGAATATTAACCAGGAAATAGTTGTCCCTTCTTTGTGTCCGAACCCAGTTTCAAAGAAGGAACGTTTGTTACACAATTTAGATGTAGTCCGTGCTTTAAAGTTCTATTTAAAAGTAACAAAGGATTTCAGACAAACTTCTTCTTTGTTTGTCGTTTATTCTGGTAAGAGGAGAGGACAAAAAGCTACTGCTACCTCTCTTTCTTTCTTTCTGGCTGAAAAGCATTATCCGATTGGCTTATGAGACTGCAGGACGGCAGCCTCCTGAACGAATCACAGCTCACTCTACTAGGGCTGTGGCTTCCACATGGGCCTTCAAGAACGAGGCTTCTGTTGATCAGATATGTAAGGCAGCGACTTGGTCGTCTCTGCACACTTTTGCCAAATTCTACAAATTTGATACTCTTGCTTCTTCTGAGGCTATTTTTGGGAGAAAGGTTTTGCAAGCCGTGGTGCCTTCTGTTTAGGTAACCTGATTTGCTCCCTCCCTTCATCCGTGTCCTAAAGCTTTGGTATTGGTTCCCACAAGTAATGGATGACGCCGTGGACCGGACACACCAATGTTGGAGAAAACAGAATTTATGCTTACCTGATAAATTACTTTCTCCAACGGTGTGTCCGGTCCACGGCCCGCCCTGGTTTTCCTAATCAGGTTGAAAATTTTTTTCTTTATACACTACAGTCACCACGGCACCCTATAGTTTCTCCTTTTTCTCCTAACCGTCGGTTGAATGACTGGGGGGCGGAGCCAGAGGGGGAGCTATATGGACAGCTCTTGCTGTGTGCTCTCCTTGCCTTTCCCTGTGGGGGAGAATATTTCCCACAAGTAATGGATGACGCCGTGGACCGGACACACCGTTGGAGAAAGTAATTTATCAGGTAAGCATAAATTCTGTTTTCAAAGTATATTTTTGAAATGATGTATTATGTTAACATTTTATGAGTAATATTTTTTGTTTCTTTAACTATGTGTTTAAATCCTTGGGCTTAACACATATGTAAGTAATAGTGCGATAACAAAATATTATAACACGCTTAGTTTTTTTTATTGCGCTTGTATTTTCCTTTAAAGGGACAGTAAAGGTTCAGAATAATGTATATAATTCTGCACACAGTGCGGGTCTTGAATATCCAAAGCGTTTCGCGGGCTTGCTGGTTAGTCACAGCACGCCCCGGTCGCGCTATTGGAATAAATGTAGCTCGCTCCCGCTACTAGACCAGAGCGGTAGAGAGTTACATTTATTCCAATAGCGCGACCGGGCGTGCTGTGATTAACCAGCAAGCCCGCGAAGCGCTTTGGATAATAAAGACCCGTTCAGTAGATCCTGGAGCGGAGTCCAACGTTCACTGAAAATACTTTTACATTTTTGAAGTTACCGCTTAAATAATGTTATATAATTCTGCACTGAACCTTTACTGTCCCTATAAGTGGTTATTAAATAGAATAAGATGGTAATATACAATGTTTGTGTAGTAAACAACATTTGCATTATGCTTTCATTATTTATTTTGTCCACTTTGCTTTTAACTCTGTAAAGTGTTGGTTTTCTAAATTCCTTGTTTCTATAAAGTAATCGACACTGCCATTTTTCTCTCTCTCTCTCTCTCTGTCTCTCTGTCTCTCTGTCTCTCTGTCTCTCTCTGTCTCTCTGTCTCTCTGTCTCTCTGTCTCTCTGTCTCTCTCTCTCTCTCAATAAACTGAGAAAACTGTGGAACATAAGACTAATTGTGTAAAAAAAAATACACTTCCATATTATTCTAAGGCTAATCTTTCCTTTGAGTACATCATAATATCTAACATGTATTTAATATCCCTGCATACTGCAGTAAATACTGTTATTTTTGTATCTAGATGATTGGACTAGTGTTGGTACTTCAGTCTGCAAATAAAAGTTTCTGAAAGGCGGAAGGAGAGAAAGATCAGACTGTTTAGCTATAATTCCAGAACAGTATAAAGCTGCACTTTTACCTGAATGAGTGGCAAAGTTAAAACACAAAAAGGGTCTTTGTCACATAACCTTGTGCTTCCAGTTTCATCTTTCACAACATGTGTAAAGCAGCATGTGTTATTGCCACATCAAAAAGAGAGCACATTTGTTCTCAAAAGTAAATCTTTACAACAATCATATTCAAAGCTAGGTGCATTGCATGATGGTCATGCTGGAATTTAAATAGTTAACCCCTACAGGTGTTGACATTTTTTGTTTCTTAGTGAATAAGGTTGCGCGTCTTAGTGAATGAGGTGGCTGAGGAGGTTTTTTTACACCTCTGTATTCAACTTGGAGCCCCACATGGACAGGGAAATGTTAGCTGGTGCAAAAACACTATATTTAACCCTTAGGCTTCCTGAGACATCTGTTACACAGATTTATTTACCATAACTACTTCCCCTTTATCCAAACATTTCCTCTCACTCTGCTAGCTAAAAATTATTACTATATCTTTATTTGTTTCTAAAAAAAATGTTCTTTAAACATTTAAAGCTTAAAGCTAAGAAAGTGCCACCGGGCCTTAAAGGGACAGTATACTGTAAAATTGTTTTCCCTTAATGTGTTTCCAATTACTTTTTTTTACCAGCTGCAGAGTATAAAATGTATGAGAATTTGCCTTTTAAGGTTTATTTGTGTATATGAAATAGCTGATTTTGTGTTTTGAAGCCACAACCTAATAAAATGGGTTGGACTTGTAGGCATGATCAGATCTCATTACTATATCACATTGTGTACATATACCTGCTTCTTTATCTTATATCTGTCCCTAAACCAAAGACCAATACTTGGAGAGAACAATAGAACATTAATATTTATTACCTTATCTCTTCTGTACCCCACTTGGAGTTATTACCTAGCTATTACCTAACGGCCAGAAACTTTCAGAATAGGCGGGGATACCACAGACTAAATCAACTATTTCAAATGCTAATATAAGGGCAAAGAAAATACTTGTAAACAATTTAATACACTCCAGCAGGTAAAGAGGAGAACATTTTTGAATAAACTGTCCCTTTAAGTTCTGATTGGTCACTGGCTGTTAAACATAATTTCCACTGCTTTATTGGTGGAACTAAAAAGGGTGGTTTGCCCCCCCCCCCCATACACAAACATCCATTTTAGACTAATCCATTTTAAAATATCCTCTTTTTAAGATGGAATTAAAAAAAAAATGACCTTTGTGTTAAATCTGTTTAAATTGATTTTATACTAACAGGAGGTGTATGTTTATGCACAAATTACTAGAATTGCTAGTGATCTGATAAGAATTAGGACAGTAGACATTTAAGCTTGTGTTTTAAATGGATATTTTACTTAAAGTGTAATTCCCCCAAAAATATTACATTACAATAAATAAAATAATTTTGCCGCAATAAATAAAAAACAAAACATGGAAACTGTGTGCCTCTTCCACTCTCAAGTAATGCCCGAGTGGAATTTTTACAGATCCTGCAACATTCATGTATTTCTAAATAGCCATTGCTGGTCTATTCTTGATTTGCAAAACCTTGTGAATTATGATGATAAAATGAGTATTAAATACTTTAAAACACCTTGCATGCAGATGACTAATTGCAATGTAGTTCCTAATTGCAGATATATGATATTTATATACAAACATTTCATTTGCATTGTTAGCCCATAAAAAACAATAATACCCTGTTATTTTGGACGAACTCGCTGAACTAATTTGGCTATGTCAGTTTACCTTTTATTTTAGGAATTATGGATCTAAATGAACAGATTACTATTGTTTATGCTAGTAAAATTTAACCGGTCTAGTCCTTTGTCTGGGCTGTATAGCTTGTGCTACGCAGTAATTGCCGTATATCAGAATACTATTGTAAACTATAATTCCCACGGCTCATTAACAGTTCAGTATTTTTATATAATTACCTGAAGGCAAATGCTTCAGCTAGATTGGCAGATCCAGTGACTGAATATTTGATACCGGTTTTTCAGGGTATTAGACCCTGCTGCATCAATTCTGATTTGACTCTGAGTGCAGAGAAAAAGGCTTCTGGTCATTATGACAGATTGACAATCTGGGTTTGCTAACCTCTAGTTTCGTGGCCAAACTGTGTTGTGGATGGAAACAAAATCTATATATAAAATACATCTTTTACTAATCAGTATGATGATTTAATAACAACAAATTAATCTACATTAATTCCTTATAATTTGACACTAATGACAACAGTGTTCTGCTGTGATATTGATCGTAGATGTGCATTCAGATTTAGACAAATTCAAAAATCACTTTTTTTTTTTTTTCTGTATTAATTGCATTTGTTTCAAAGGCAAAATGAGTGGAGAGCTTCCCCCAGGACCTATGTAATGGACACACCACCTAGTTGGTTACTTTCTCTGTAGTGGCCAATTAGGGACAGTTATAAATACAGTAGGTCACTAGAGTGTGCAGCCAATGGCTATATGGAATATATGTTCTGTACTTCCATTTCTAACAGGAAATGCTCAGAATTTTAGAATGGAATTACATGAAAAGGGGACAAAATAAATAATGAAACTATGTTGCAGAGTTGTTGTTTTTTTATCATTTTGTTTTATTTTACCATCTCAAAGTGTTTAATGTCCCTTTAAGTAACACATATAAATAACAGAAAATGTTATAATATTGCAAAGTATTACAACTGCCCCCACCTGGCTACTTCATAATGCCACACGGCTGGCAATATTTTCTGTGGTGAACACTGGGATAACACCCCTTAATGACCAAGGTTTTTCCCAGTATCCATGCTTAAATGACACAAGCAATTTTGGATCTTTTTGCTCACTATTGGTTTCACCTTAAAGGGACAGTCTACACCATAATTTTTATTGTTTAAAAAGATAGATAATCCCTTTATTACCCATTCCCTAGTTTCCCATAACCAACATAGTTATATTAATACACTTTTTACCTCTGTGATTGCCTTGTATCTAAGCCTCTGCAAACTGTCCCCTTATTTAAGTACTTTTGACAGACTTTCCTTTTAGCCAATCGGTGCTGATTACTAGGTAACTCCACGTGCGTGAGCACATTGTTATCTATATGACACACATGAACTAACACCCTCTAGTGGTGAAAAACTGTAAAAATGCAATTATATAAGAGGCGGCCTTCAAGGTCTAAGAAATTAGCACATGAACTTCCTAGGTTTAGCTTTTAACTAAGAATACCAAGAGAACAAAGCAAAATTGGTGATAAAAGTAAATGGGAAACTTGTTTAAAATTGCATGCCCTTTCTGAATCATGAAAGTTTATTTTTGACTAGACTGTCCCTTTAATTGTCCACTTTCTAGTTAAGTGCACCCATACATATACAGCTTTTTTTTAATGGACAAACAAGCCTTTCTAGTATTACCCTAGAGGGGTATATAAAGTAACAATAAATAGGAATTAAATACTGAAAAATTGGGGGAAAAGCATTGATTTGCAGTTTTCTTTATAACAATTTCTACAAAACTGTGTAGCTCAATAGATTCTAGTGAAATAGATTCATTATGTTTTCCTGATTTAAAGAATACCCTGTATGTCTGTTTCCAAGTAATTTATAGCAAATACAGGCCAAATACTACAAAGATGAAATTATTGGTTTAACGCTAAACTTTGCTATGCTTGGACTGTAAGCTAAATAGCTGTCACCCAATTCAAAACTGCTACACAAAAGTATATATTTGTAGAATTTAGACACCCCAGGGTATTTATATAGAGGTATTTTTACACATTATGTTTAACCCTTTTATTGCCAAGGGCATAAAAAAAGTAGGGGTAAAAAAACACTTTATTAAAATAATTATAAAAAACTTTATTAAAATAAAATATATTTTATATATATATATATATATATATATATATATATATATATATATATATATATATATATATATATATATATACACATTGTTCAAATAAATTTGACACTTTTATTACTTTGTTTTCACTGGGACAGAAGGGGAGTTGCCAAGAAAAACAATGGCTTGTCATTTTTGACGTGATCACTGTGACTGGCGTTCAAAGTGATCACATGACTGGTACCCTTTTTTTTGTGCATCATTGGACTGCCTCACTCCTGAGGCATCCTGTGATTGGCCACTGGGCCAGATACCAGCATGCTAGTATCTAGGCTCCATTTTAAGTATATAGTAACTGTAACTGGCTATCACAGTGATTGTATACACAGTAACTGTCATTTTTTTTTCAGTAACTTACTGTACTGCTGCTGGCTAGCTTCACATGCAGGCTTCCTGCAGCAGCATAAGATACAGTGTATCTTGTTAATGGAGGCACCCCTCTAACAGGCATGGGATCACAGGATCACCCTGTCCCTGTGATCACTAGCCTGTGGTGTTCTCCATTACGCTATTTCTGCACTGCCTAACTCCTTAGGCATTCAGAAATAGTGCAGCCGCCGGCAGGAGCAGGTTAGGATGCTAACAGCCCAGGACACAGCCGCCATACATGGTATGGCACTGGTCATTAAGGGGTTAATGAATAAATCAATAACAAATCATGGAGCAACAAAATATGAAGTCCTTCATTCATGGGGTTAAAACCATTATTCTAAAGGTGAAAATGATTATTCTGTAGTTGGGAAAGGCTTCAAAGGTTTAAATTTACACTATTCAAAAGGGAAAGGTTTCAAAATGTCAAAAATACACTATTCAATATCTATAACTAGCAATGTCCTTGTCAGTTCTTTGAATTCTGTCAGCCAATAATTATGTAAGCTCCATTTGTGTTCTTGGCCAATCCTGGTCCCATTTAAAAAAGTAAAAATAAAAATCTTTTTTTTTTTTGTGTGTGCTGCTGCTGGCTTGTAGCACTGACTTGTATTTTAACTTTAAGTTGCTGTCCAGCTTCTCCTCTACTCCCTGAAGACAATGCCATAGGAAATAAGGGTTACCAAATTAAAGCAAATTACCCTATGGTGCAATCTTGGATGAAATAAAATAATTATTTTTTCATAATAAAATATTTATCTGAGACTATATATATTTTTTTTGCCTGTACACATATCAATGTATATGACAATTTATTTAATAGCAAATGTATACTGTTAAGAGGCTAACCTACCATTTGCATTTTCATTGCCTGTATGTGGTCTTGGCATTACACCCACTGGGTACCATCCCACCCTTTATCTCACCTAGAGAAATTACTCCTAGTTAGTATACACATTGCTCTATCTCTTCAGAGTTCGGATAAGCTGACACTAAAAAGGGCCAATTACCTGGAAATACCTGTTCAGGCTGTAGGGAGCGGTAGGCCCACGCAGGCGATGGCAGAGAGTGTGGTCACATGACCATATCATGTTGGCCAGCACATTTCATCACCTGCCTTATTCCTGTTTACTATGGAAACAATGTTAACCTGTTAATAACCAGAGTAATCTCCAGTACCCATGTGAACTAATGATAACAATGTAATGGTTTGCACACGTATTTAGGTTTTTATCCTTTTCAGTAACAACATTCAATAGAGATTTTTGATTGTCTTTACTACTCACTTTTTAGGCAAAGAATTTAAAACCTACCCTTCAATCAATGGCTGGGCTGCCCCTTTCTTAATGCACTTTTGTTTTTCTTTTTTGTTACTTTATACCTTTTTCTTTTAGAGGTGAATGAGAAAGATCATCAAATGGGAGGATTTCAGCCCCTGACCACCAGGAGAGGCAAACCAACCCCACACTTGAGCTTCCCTGCTATCTCCTCTTACACCATAGACAATTTTTCAAATTCCATGGAAGTTCTGTGTTTACATTACTCCAACTCTTGCATTCTACCACGGTCAGTTTTTTTATGATTGGATGGGAAAATACAGCCAAAAAAGGCTGTGGCAGGCGAGCCATTCTAGAGCTAGGTATCTGCTCCATGTGTGGTCATTTGCTGGCAATAACTAATATACACTAATCCTTGTGTGCGTAAAATCTTACAAACAATTGGATAAAATACTTTGCACATATGCTTTAGTCTGTTCCCAGGCAACAAGATGCCCCCGGTATTGATAATTGTATTGCACTTAAAGGGATACTAAACTCAATTTTTTTCTTTCATGATTCAGATAGACCATACATTTAGCCACCAATCAGCAAGCGCTACCCAGGTTCTCAACCAAAAATTGGCTGGCTCCTAAGCTTACATTCTTGCTTTTGAAATAAAGATAGCAATAGAAGGAATAAACATTGATAATAGGAGTAAATTAGAAAGTTGCTTAAAATTGCATGCTATACCTGAATTATGAAAGAAAAAAAATTGGGTTTAGTATCCCTTTAATAGCTGGGGAGAGACAGACAGTCAGAGACTATCTTTTTAAACATTCTGCAGTAAGGGATTACTGGCAGCAACCAGGTAAACTTACATTTATATATATTTTTTATTAAAAATGGTATGTTAAATGTATATAATGCAGCATTATGAAAATGTTGTAATGCATTTTTTTATTGCACAATTGATGTATTTTACCTATGTGCTTTATCCATAATAGGACTGAACATGTAGTTAAAATCAGCTCTGCAATGCTCACCTGGTCTGGAGCTGAACGCAGCCCCTTAGCCAATCACAGATGGCGTATGTGTCAAGCTTCCAGTCACCAGCTGTGTTCAGCTTACGATCAGTATTTGCAGGGGTTAAACTTATATGTAATATGGTTGAACTCTAGGCCTCTTTAACCCCTTAATGACCACAATGTACCCTGTATGTCACTGGTCGTTAAGGGTTTATTCAGGACATAATAGCACAAGTCTAGCAAGAACACGGTATTAATGCCCTCCCTCCAGAAGGCTTTGTTGAACAGAGCAGTCTCAACGCTGGTGGCAAGACCACGCTATAAAACAATCAAGTCCCAAAAAAAGGCCAGTGACATACAGGGTACGTCGCTGGTCCTTAAGGGGTTAATTTGATAATGCTTCAAATCTGTTATTCAGCAAAAGAGGGGTTAGCTCTCATAGCATCGTTTTAAACAAATGTACGCATTTATGATCCCTCTTATATTATAGGAATTATTGGGAACAAGTTCTAAGATTTATTATGTGGCCAGATATTGTTTTCAGGACACATTTTAAAACATGGGATATCTGTGTTTACCTTATTAGAAAATATGCAGAGCAACAATATATTTTACCCATTAAAGGGACAGTCTAGTCAAAATTAAACTTTCATGATTCAGATAGGGCATTCAATTTTAAAATACTTTCCAATGTGCTCTCTTCGTATTTTTTGCTGAAAGCTAAACCTAGCTAGGTTCAAACTGATTTTAAAACTGTTAAATAACGCCTCTTATCTTAGTCCATTTTAAACGTTTTTCATAGTTAGACAGGGCTAGTTCATGTGTGCCATATAGATAACATTGTGCCCACTCCCATTGAGTTATTTAAAAGCACTGATTGGCTAAAATGCAAGTCTGTCAAAAGAACTGAAATAAGGGAGCAGTCTGCAGAGGCTTTAGATACAAGGTAATCACAGAGGTAAAAAGTATATTAATATAACTGTGTTGTTATGAAAACTGGGGGATGGGTAATAAAGGGATCATCTATCTTTCTTCTATAAGGTACGACGAGTCCACGGATTCATCCTTTACTTGTGGGATATTATCCTCCTGCTAACAGGAAGTGGCAAAGAGCACCACAGCAGAGCTGTCTATATAACTCCTCCCTTAACTCCACCCCCCAGTCATTCTCTTTGCCTACTCTAAGTACTAGGAAGGGTAAAGTGAAAGAGGTGATACAATGTTAGTTTTTATTTTCTTCAAGCAAGAGTTTTTTATTTTAAATGGTACTGGTGTGTACTATTTACTCTCAGGCAGCAGATGGATGAAGACTTCTGCCTGGAGGCTGATGATCTTAGCATTTGTCATTAAGATCCAGAGCAGTTCCCACAGAATGGCTGAGGAGTACAAGAAACTTCAGTGTGAGGAATGTTTTCATGCTATAAGCAGTTAAGGTATGTTCAGTCATTTTTTTCTGGAGAGACTGTGGTATTTCAGAATTGGCTGACAGTATCCCCATGAGGGAAAGGGTAAGCAGTAATCCTAAAAGATATTCAAAGATCCTATGGATAAAAAATTAGAGGGTCTCCTAAAGAAAATATTTATTCATCAGGGTTTTCTTCTGCAACCTATAGCGTGCATTGTTCCTGTAACTACTGCAGCTGCTTTTTGGTTCAAGGCTCTAGAGGAGGCTCTTCAGGTTGAGACCCCATTAGATGATATTCTGGATAGAATCAGGGCTCTCAAGCTAGCTAATTCTTTCAGTACAGATGCCGCTTTTCAACTGGCTAAATTAGCTGCAAAGAATTCAGGTTTTGCCATTCTAGCGCGTAGAGCGTTATGGCTTAAGTCCTGGTCTGCTGACGTGTCATCAAAATCTAAGATTTTAGCCATCCCTTTCATGGGTAAGACCCTATTCGGGCTTGAACTGAAAGAGATCATTTCAGACATCACTGGAGGAAAAGGCCATGCCCTTCCTCAGGATAAGACAAATAAGATGAGCACCAAACAAAATAATTTTCGTTCCTTTCGAAACTTCAAAGGTGGTCCCTCTTCCTCCTCCCCTGCTGCAAAGCATGAGGGGAATTTTGCTCAATCCACGTCAGTCTGGAGACCTAACCAGACTTGGAACAAAGGTAAACAGGCCAAGAAGCCCGCTGCTGCCACCAAGACAGCATGAAGGGATAGCCCCCGATCCGGGACCGGATCTAGTAGGGGGCAGACTTTCTCTCTTTGCTCAGGACTCCTGGGCTTTAGAAATTTTGACCCAGGGGTATCTTCTAGACTTCAAAGATTCCCCTCCAAGGGGGAGATTCCATCTTTCTCGATTGTCTGTAAACCAGACAAAAAGAGAGGTGTTCTTACGCTGTGTAGAAGACCTATATACCATGGGAGTAATCTGCCCTGTTCCAAAAACAGAACAGGGGCAGGGGTTTTACTCCAATCTGTTTGTGGTTCCCAAAAAAGAGGGAACCTTCAGACCAATTTTAGATCTCAAAATCCTCAACAAATTCCTCAGAGTTCCATCCTTCAAGATGGAGACCATTCGGACTATTTTACCAGTGATCCAGGAGGGTCAATATATGAGCACCGTGGATTTAAAGGATGCGTATCTGCACATCCCTATCCACAAAGATCATCATCAGTTTCTCAGGTTCGCCTTTCTGGACAAGCATTACCAGTTTGTGGCTCTTCCCTTCGGGTTGGCCACAGCTCCCAGAATTTTCACAAAGGTACTAGGGTCCCTTCTGGCGGTCCTAAGGCCGTGGGGCATAGCAGTGGCACCTTATCTGGACGATATCTTAATTCAGGCGTCAACTTACCAACTAGCCAAAACTCACACGGACATTGTGTTGGCTTTTCTAAGATCTCACGGGTGGAAGGTGAACGTAAAAAAGAGTTCACTTACCCCTCTCACAAGAATTCCTTTCCTGGGAACTCTGATAGATTCGGTAGACATGAAAAATTTTCTGACGGAGGTCAGGAAATCAAAGATTTTAACCACCTGCCGAGCTCTTCATTCCATTCCTCGGCTGTCAGTGGCTCAGTGTATGGAGGTAATCGGACTAATGGTAGCGGCAATGGACATAGTTCTGTTTGCTCGCTTGCATCTCAGACCACTGATACTATGCATGCTCAAACAGTGGAATGAGGATTATGCAAATGTATCTCCTCAGATAAATCTGGATCAAGAGACCAGAGACTCTCTTCTTTGGTGGTTGTCACAGGATCATCTGTCCCAGGGAATGTGTTTCCGCAGGCCAGCATGGGTCATAGTGACGACGGACGCCAGCCTATTGGGCTGGGATGCAGTCTGGAATTCCCTAAAAGCACAGGAAATGTGGACTCAGGAGGAGGCTCTCCTCCCGATAAATATTCTAGAACTGAGAGCGATATTCAACGCGCTTCAGGCGTGGCCTCAGCTGGCTTCGGACAGATTCATAAGATTCCAGTCGGACAATATCACGACTGTAGCATATATCAATCATCAGGGGGGAACAAAGAGTTCTCTATCGATGATAGAGGTTACCAAAATACGTCGATGGGCAGAGACTCACTCTTGCCATCTATCAGCAATATATATCCCAGGAGTGGAGAACTGGGAAGCGGATTTTCTAAGTCGTCAGACTTTTCATACGGGGGAGTGGGAACTCCATCCGGAGGTGTTTGCACAATTGATTCATCAATGGGGCACACCAGAATTGGATCTGATGGCGTCTCGTCAGAACGCCAAACTTCCTTGTTACGGGTCCAGATCAAGGGATCCTCAAGCAGTACTGATAGATGCTCTAGCAGTACCTTGGTCGTTCAACATGGCTTATGTGTTTCCACCATTTCCTCTCCTCCCTCGTCTGATTGCCAGAATCAAACAGGAGAGAGCTTCAGTGATTTTGATAGCACCTGCGTGACCACGCAGGACTTGGTATGCAGACCTGGTGGACATGTCATCTCTACCACCATGGACACTACCTCTGAGACGAGACCTTCTCATTCAAGGTCCGTTCCAGCATCCAAATCTAGTTTCTCTGCGGCTGACTGCCTGGAGTTTGAACGCTTGATTTTATCCAAGCGGGGATTCTCTGAGTCGGTCATAGATACCTTGATTCAGGCTCGAAAGCCTGTCACTAGGAAGATATATCATAAGATATGGCGTAAATATCTTTATTGGTGTGAATCCAAAGGCTATTCATGGAATAAGATCAGGATTCCTAGGATTTTGTCCTTTCTCCAAGAAGGATTGGAGAAGAGGTTATCAGCTAGTTCCCTAAAGGGACAGATATCTGCTTTGTCAATTTTACTGCACAAGCGTCTGGCAGATGTTCCAGACGTTCAGTCGTTTTGTCAGGCTTTAGTTAGAATCAAGCATGTGTTTAAACCTGTTGCTCCGCCATGGAGTTTGAATTTAGTTCTTAAAGTTCTTCAAGGGGTTCCGTTTGAACCTATGCATTCCATAGATATTAAGCTTATATCTTGGAAAGTTCTGTTTTTAGTTGCTATCTCTTCAGCTGGAAGATTTTCTGAACTATCTGCATTGCAGTGCGACTCGCCTTATCTTGTTTTTCATTCTGATAAGGTGGTTTTGAGCACCAAACCTGGATTTCTTCCTAAGGTTGTTACTAATAAGAATATTAATCAGGAAATTGTTGTTCCTTCCCTGTGTCCTAATCCTTCCTCTAAGAAGGAGCGTCTGTTGCACAACTTGGACGTGGTTCGTGCTTTGAAGTTTTACTTGCAAGCGACCAAAGATTTCCGTCAAACATCTTCTCTGTTTGTTGTCTATTCTGGAAAGCGTAGATGTCAAAAAGCTACGGCTACCTCTCTTTCTTTTTGGCTGAAAAGCATCATCCGTTTGGCATACGAGACTGCTGGACAGCAGCCTCCTGAAAGAATTAAAGCTCACTCTACTAGAGCAGTGGCTTCCACATGGGTTTTTAAAAATTATGCTTCTGTTGAACAGATTTGTAAGGCTGCAACTTGGTCTTCACTTCATACCTTTTCAAAATTTAAAAGGCTATTTTTGGGAGAAAAGTTCTTCAAGCAGTGGTGCCTTCTGTTTAGGCATCTGTCTTGTCCCTCCCGTTCATCCGTGTCCTATAGCTTTGGTATTGTATCCCACAAGTAAAGGATGAATCCGTGGACTCATCGTACCTTTATAGAAGAAAAGTAAATTTATGCTTACCTGATAAATTAATTTCTTCTATGGTACGACGAGTCCACGGCAAGCCCTGTCATTTTAAGACAGATTATATTTTTTGATTTAAACTTCAGTCACCTTTGCACCTTTTAGTTTCTCCTTTTTCTTCCTGTACCTTCGGTCGAATGACTGGGGGGTGGAGTTAAGGGAGGAGCTATATAGACAACTCTGCTGTGGTGCTCTTTGCCACTTACTGTTAGCAGGAGGATAATATCCCACAAGTAAAGGATGAACCCGTGGAATCGTCGTACCATAGAATAAATTAATTTATCAGGTAAGCATAAATTTACTTTTTAAAAAAATAAAAATTCTGGAGTAGACTGTCCCTTTTTAATATTTCTTTTCCTGTCCTATGATAGATCAAGTTCGTTGGGATGAGGGGGGTGGCGGGAAGACTCTGCATTTGTTTTCTTTGCCAGGATGCCAAAGAGGCCTCTTTCTTAACAGAAGATCATCTGCATGGCACAAAGCCAAAGACTCCTGTAGTCCTGACTGTTCGCTGCACAATATGAGACAACTTTGTGTTGATGGAAGATAGATTCTATCGCTTGCTGTTCTAAAAATAGCGTTACTAGTAGTTTAAAAACATAAAAATGTTTCATGTGTTCATAAAAAAAGATTGCTATATTTAAACACATAACTTGTTCATTGGTCATGCAGGAAGAAACTAGAACAGATTGGCAAAAAAACTGTTTCATAAAAGATGATCTACGCAGTCATTTTTCACCTTTAAAGGGACAGTCAAGTCTAAAAAAAAAACTTTAATGATTCAAATAGGGCATTTAATTTAAAACAACTTTCCAATTTAATTTTATCACCATCAGTGAGCACTGATTGGCTAAAATGCAAGTCTGTCAAAAGAACTGAAATAAGGTAGCAGTCGACAGAGGCATAGATATGAGGTAATCAGAGGTAAAAAATGTATTACAATAACTGTGTTGGTTATGCAAAACTGGGGAATGGGTAATTAAGGGATTATCTATCTTTTAAAACAACAAAAGTTCTGGTGTTGACTGTCCCTTTAAATGTATTGTGTCTAAGCTTGCACTAAGCGTGGGTAGATGTGTGTGTATATGCATGTAATATATATATATATATATATATATATATATATATATATATATATATATATATATATAGCAATTACCTGGGATTGGTCTGAATCACTGTACTAACCCTAGCTAACCTTAGAAGCTGTGTAATGTGGTGATGCTATGGCGTAAAGGGAAGCCTGCCTTTAAAAGCAGGCTAAAAGTAAAAAAGTGAGTCATTGTGATCCTCATTTGCATATCTCACCCAGAATACTTTGCTGCATTGGAAACAATGTAATCAGAGAGTTTTTGTGGGAAAAGCAAGTCTTCTGACTTGTCTAGATTTGTAAATGGGTTACACAATGAGTTATTTTCTCTACATTATATATATATATATATATATATATATATAAATATATGTATGTGTATATGTATATGTGTATGTATGTGTGTATATATATATATATATATATATATATATATATATATATATAATATATGTGTATGTATGTATGTGTATATATATATAATATGTGTGTGTGTGTGTGTATATATATATATATATATATATATATATATATATATATATATAAAATATGTGTATGTGTGTGTGTATATATATATATATATATATATAATATGTGTATGTGTGTGTATATATATATATATATATATATATATATATATATATATATATATATATATATATATATATATATATATATATGTATATATTATTCGTAAAAACAGACACTCAGAAGAATATACAGTGCAGAAAGTTTCTTAATTTATTTTGGAATCTTGCGTCGACATTTCAGCTTCAAAAATAAGCCTTTTCCAAGACAAACTAAGTTACCACCTACCCTGCTAATTTTACCTATTGCCAATTATACAAAGCTTGACAAATTCCAGCTGCCAATAAGCCATGTGACTTCTGGCTGCTAACTATTTGGATTATTCTACAACTATTTTATATGGGAAGATTTTTGTCTAGGTCCTGGCTCCTAAATTCATTTGTCAGCCCCTGCTCTAATATAATTGCAGGAAAGCAGACACATAAGGAAAAATAAAAATGATTTTTGGAAAAAAAATTTTTAATCTAAAGATAGTTTGTATTTAAAATACACCATAATCTATAGGCTATTTATCCTGAAACATAGATTTGTTTTCAATTATATAGCAAGATGCTGTAATGTTAATTTTTTTAGGTAAATTAATCCCATTAATCCATTCACAATGAATGTCACGTTCTCCCAGAGGTTTTCTGTCAGATTATTTTGGACAGTTTTTCTATCCTAAAGATATTATCACATATTATTGGTTTTGTAGTTCTGAAAACTGTGAATTTGTGTTGGCAGAAATAACACGCCCCTTATTCACAGCAAAAATGTTATAAGAGAGAAATAAACCTTTAAAATGGACATAATCATGAAAGAAAACATTTGGGTTTCAGATAGAGCACACATTTGACATATTTACTTAAATTATCAAGCTTGTTTCATTCTCTTGGTATCCTTTTTTAAGTATAGCAATGCTCTACTGGGGCCTAGCTGAACACATTGGGTGAGACAGTGACAAACAGCTAGCTCACAGTAGTGCATTACTTCTGAGCATACCTATGTATGCTTTTCAACAATGGATACCAAGAGAACAAAGCAAATTAGATAAATTAGGAAATTGTTAAATAAATTGCATGTTCTTTCTGAATCATGAAAGTTTAATTTTTACTTTACTGTCCTTTTAATGCCATTGCTTTACTGCAAATCTATGTACACAGAATCAACCCATACTAAGTTTCAAGAAGCTCACTGAATAGAAAATTATTTGGAGTGGAATAGATCTGCACAAGGACCTAAGTGTGAGGAGGGAGGGGCAAGCATTAAAATGAAATATGTTATTGTTTTAGTTAAAACTATTTAATTTGTTACTATTAAGGTAATGGTTATTTTTATTTAGTGACTTAAACAATTATATTGTTATTATTAATGTAATCATTATTTTTCTCCTTCTAATAAAGTGCAGCTGGAAAGTTGATGAAATATGAATGATTAACCTATTAAACTGGAGATGGTTCACCTCTCAATAATTTCATTAATTTCAATTATCTATCTAAGCACATCTAATGATATATGACCAATCGGTAATGGTCTGATGTAACCAGAAAAATAATCTTATTATTCTAAAAATGAAAACCATGATTTAAATAGATTTAAATTGGTCTTACTGACTAGTGATTTAAATCCTGATTTAAATCAATTTGATCTAAATTAAATTCACCCTGTTTTGCAAACTAGACACTAGCAAGTTCTTGGTGAATTAAAGATTGTATGTGCATAGTTCTGAGCATATGCACAGTTACAGAAGAGTTGTGAAGGGAATGGCTGTGAAAAGGTTTCTTTGGTCATTTGTTGAAAGCATACCTAGGTAGGCTCAAGAGCAGGAATGCACTGCTAGCAGCTAGCTGGTGATTGGTGGCTACACAAATATGCCTCTTGTCATTACCCCCCATGTTCAACTAACTTGCAATAGTGCATTGCTGCTCCGGAGTTGACCCATTTGCAGGGACATGTAACCCAACATTTTTTTACTGTTACTGATAAATCATACAATTTTAAACAACTTTCCAATTTACTTCTATTATCTGATTTGTTTCATTCTTTTGGTATCCTTTGTTGAAAAGCATATCTAGATAGGCGCAGGAGCTTTGAACCAGTGGCTGAATGTGTATGCCCATATTCATTGGCTTACAAATGTGTGCAGCTAGCTCCCAGGAGTGCATTGCTGCTTCTTCAATAAAAAATACCAAAAGAAGGCAGCAACATTGATAACAAAATTAAATTGGAAAGTTGTTTGAAAATGTTTGATCTATCTGAATGATGATTTTTTTATATATATAAATACACTGTTATTTACAAGCAACAGTGCAATAAAAAAAGTTGTTGTTTTTACAGTATGTCCCCTTTAATATTGTCAGAGACTCTTCTTCATGCTTAAATGGATTTAGCTGTGTTCTTCACGGCTTTAATTTATTTTCTCATAAATCCCTGAATGTGAGAGGAAGTGATAACTATTATATACATTTCCATCACACACATTCTTTGACGCATATAAGCTGCCGTCTTCCCCCAAGGCACTAAGAGGAGGCGCACTGCTCTGTGGGTCTGGAGAAGTGGACAGGCTTTGTTTTATCCCAGAACCCCTTAGGTGGAAACTGTACACTTTAGTTATGAGAGCCTTCTTAGATGGTGATTTTATGTTATTAATAAATTAATTTATAAATAAATGCCAATTATTTATATTATCCTTGGAAATAAGCACAGAGCATAATCATGGGGCGTTATATTTAGAAATCACATGGGCACTGCCCGCTTCACTTATATAAACAGAAAAGAAAGTTTCTTTTGTTGCACAAAATGGACTACTTCTGTAGCTAGAGGATACAACGTTTTGGGATAAGGGAAAAAAAGAGAAAAAATATATGTCGGCTACAAGGCAACAGTGCAAAAAAGGAAAAAGCTTTAATCCATTAAAACACAAGGTAACCGGTTACAATACACAAATGGAGGGGCTCAGCTGATGCTGAGCTCCTCCATTTGTGTATTGTAACCTGTTACCTTGTGTTTTAATGGATTAAAGCGTTTTCCTTTTTTGCACTGTTGCCTTGTAGCCGACATATATTTATTCTCTTGTACTCTTGCGGATGTCCACCGCTATCTTTGTTGGCTCCACTCCGCCCCTGCACTTTGGCTAGTTCTGGATTGAGTCAGTCGTTTCCCCGGACGTGGGTTTACTGTAGCTGCACTTCCTCTTCTCTCTACATGTTTTGGGATAAGGCTCATTTAGATTTAAAGTGATTTGTAAAGTGGAAGCTTTAAGAAACGATATTATGACAGTACCTTTATTCATGACTTCTAAATGAAGATGCGCTCAAACATTATTTTTTTTAGGTAATATCTCTATTACATAACCGCCATCAAGCCGCCCTCTGCTAAACCAGCACTACATAAAAAAGCACTTCAGAGCTGTACCATGCTGTATGGCTAGCACAGCTATTGGATATGAGGTGGAAACATCACCTCATGAAAAAAAGACAGTTTTGCGGAGGGCGTCCTGATGGGAGTTATGTTATAAAAGTATTACCTAAATAAAATAATGTTCAAGCTCATTTTGATTAGAAGTCATGAATGAAGGTACCATTGATTTAAAAAAAAAAAAAAAGATTCATAATATCGTTTCTTAAAGCTTCAACTTTACCTTCACTTAAAGCAACACGGAAGTCAAAATTAAATATTATGATTGAGATAGAAAAACTGTCCAATTTAGTTCTGTTATCAAATTCAAATTTATTTTTTTCCTCTTGGAAATTTTGGTTGAACCTTAGCTGAAAGCTACACCTAGGAAGCTCATATGCTAATTTCTTAGCTTTCAATGAGTGCATACTGACACTGAGGTGGGCTGTGTCTTGAGCACTGTCTGTATAACATTTTTACAAATATTGTTTCAAATGCTGCTTTCATTTTGGAATCAGGAATGTTTAATTTTTACTCTCTCCTATTAAAGAGACAGTAAATCAAAATTAAACTTTCATGATTCAGAGCATACAATTTTAAACAACTTTCCAATTTTGTTCTATTATCTTTTATTTAAAGGGATAGTAAAGTCCAAATTAAACTTTCATGATTCAGATAGGGCATGTAATTTTAAACAACTTTCTGATTTACTTTTATTATCAAATTTGCTTTGTTCTCTTGCTATTCTTAGTTGAAAGCTACACCTAGGAAGCTCATATGCTAATTTCTAAGCCCTTGAAGGCCGCCCCTTATCTAAATGCATTTGACAGTTTTTTCACAGCTAGAGGGCGTTAGTTCATGTGTTTCATATAAAATAAAATTGTGCTTATGCACGTGGAGTTATTTAAGAGTCAGCACTAATTACTTGAAATGTAAGTCTGTCAAAATATCTGAGATAAAGGGGCCGTCTGCAGAAGTTTAGGAAAAAAGGAAATTAAAGAGGTAAAAAGTATATTTCTATAACAGTGTTGGTTTTGCAAAACTGGGGAATGGTAAATAAATGGATTATCTATCTTTTTAAACAACATAATTTATGTAAGAACTTACCTGATAAATTCATTTCTTTCATATTAGCAAGAGTCCATGAGCTAGTGACGTATGGGATATACATTCCTACCAGGAGGGGCAAAGTTTCCCAAACCTCAAAATGCCTACAAATACACCCCTCACCACACCCACAAATCAGTTTAACGAATAGCCAAGAAGTGGGGTGATAAGAAAAAAGTGCGAAAGCATATAAAATAAGGAATTGGAATAATTGTGCTTTATACAAAAAAATCATGACCACCACAAAAAAGGGCGGGCCTCATGGACTCTTGCTAATATGAAAGAAATGAATTTATCAGGTAAGTTCTTACATAAATTATGTTTTCTTTCATGTAATTAGCAAGAGTCCATGAGCTAGTGACGTATGGGATAATGACTACCCAAGATGTGGATCTTTCCACGCAAGAGTCACTAGAGAGGGAGGGATAAAAATAAAGACAGCCAATTCCTGCTGAAAATAATCCACACCCAAAATAAAGTTTAATGAAAAACAAACAGAAGATTCAAACTGAAACCGCTGCCTGAAGTACTTTTCTACCAAAAACTGCTTCAGAAGAAGAAAATACATCAAAATGGTAGAATTTAGTAAAAGTATGCAAAGAGGACCAAGTTGCTGCTTTGCAAATCTGATCAACCGAAGCTTCATTCCTAAACGCCCAGGAAGTAGAAACTGACCTAGTAGAATGAGCTGTAATCCTTTGAGGCGGAGTTTTACCCGACTCGACATAGGCATGATGAATTAAAGATTTCAACCAAGATGCCAAAGAAATGGCAGAAGCTTTCTGGCCTTTTCTAGAACCGGAAAAGATAACAAATAGACTAGAAGTCTTTCGGAAAGACTTAGTAGCTTCAACATAATATTTCAAAGCTCTAACAACATCCAAAGAATGCAACGATTTCTCCTTAGAATTCTTAGGATTAGGACATAATGAGGGAACCACAATTTCTCTATTAATGTTGTTGGAATTCACAACCTTAGGTAAAAATTCAAAAGAAGTTCGCAACACCGCCTTATCCTGATGAAAAATCAGAAAAGGAGACTCACAAGAAAGAGCAGATAATTCAGAGACTCTTCTGGCAGAAGAGATCGCCAAAAGGAACAAAACTTTCCAAGAAAGTAATTTAATGTCCAATGAATGCATGGGTTCAAAAGGAGGAGCTTGAAGAGCCCCCAGAACCAAATTCAAACTCCAAAGAGGAGAAATTGACTTAATGACAGGTTTTATACGAACCAAAGCTTGTACAAAACAATGAATATCAGGAAGATTAGCAATCTTTCTGTGAAAAAGAACAGAAAGAGCAGAGATTTGTCCTTTCAAAGAACTTGCGGATAAACCTTTATCTAAACCATCCTGAAGAAACTGTAAAATTCTCGGAATTCTAAAAGAATGCCAAGAAAAATGATGAGAAAGACACCAAGAAATATAAGTCTTCCAGACTCTATAATATATCTCTCTAGATACAGATTTACGAGCCTGTAACATAGTATTAATCACAGAGTCAGAGAAACCTCTTTGACCAAGAATCAAGCGTTCAATCTCCATACCTTTAAATTTAAGGATTTGAGATCCTGATGGAAAAAAGGACCTTGCGACAGAAGGTCTGGTCTTAGCGGAAGAGTCCACGGATGGCAAGAGGCCATCCGGACAAGATCCGCATACCAAAACCTGTGAGGCCATGCCGGAGCTACCAGCAGAACAAACGAGCATTCCTTCAGAATCTTGGAGATTACTCTTCGAAGAAGAACTAGAGGCGGAAAGATATAGGCAGGATGATACTTCCAAGGAAGGGATAATGCATCCACTGCTTCCGCCTGAGGATCCCGGGATCTGGACAGATACCTGGGAAGTTTCTTGTTTAGATGAGATGCCATCAGATCTATTTCTGGAAGCTCCCACATTTGAACAATCTGAAGAAATACCTCTGGGTGAAGAGACCATTCGCTCGGATGCAACGTTTGGCGACTGAGATAATCCGCTTCCCAATTGTCTATACCTGGGATATGAACCGCAGAGATTAGACAGGAGCTGGATTCCGCCCAAACCAGAATTCGAGATACTTCTTTCATAGCCAGAGGACTGTGAGTCCCTCCTTGATGATTGATGTATGCCACAGTTGTGACATTGTCTATCTGAAAACAAATGAACGATTCTCTCTTCAGAAGAGGCCAAGACTGAAGAGCTCTGAAAATTGCACGGAGTTCCAAAATATTGATCGGTAATCTCACCTCCTGAGATTCCCAAACTCCTTGTACCGTCAGAGAACCCCACACAGCTCCCCAACCTGTAAGACTTGCATCTGTTGAAATTACAGTCCAGGTCGGAAGAACAAAAGAAGCCCCCTGAATTAAACGATGGTGATCTGTCCACCATGTTAGAGAGTGTCGAACAATCGGTTTTAAAGATATTAATTGAGATATCTTTGTGTAATCCTTGCACCATTGATTCAGCATACAGAGCTGAAGAGGTCGCATGTGAAAACGAGCAAAGGGGATCGCGTCCGATGCAGCAGTCATAAGACCTAGAATTTCCATGCATAAGGCTACCGAAGGGAATGATTGTGACTGAAGGTTTCAACAAGCTGAAATCAATTTTAGACGTCTCTTGTCTGTCAAAGACAGAGTCATGGACCCTGAATCTATCTGGAAACCCAGAAAGGTTACCCTTGTCTGAGGAATCAATGAACTTTTTAGTGAATTGATCCTCCAACCATGATCTTGAAGAAACAACACAAGTCGATTCGTATGAGATTCTGCTAAATGTAAAGACTGAGCAAGTACCAAGATATCGTCCAAATAAGGAAATACCACAATACCCTGTTCTCTGATTACAGACAGAAGGGCACCGAGAACCTTTGTAAAAATTCTTGGAGCTGTAGCTAGGCCAAACGGCAGAGCCACAAACTGGTAATGCTTGTCCAGAAAAGAGAATCTCAGGAACTGATAATGATCTGGATGAATCGGAATATGCAGATATGCATCCTGTAAATCTATTGTGGACATATAATGCCCTTGCTGAACAAAAGGCAAGATAGTCCTTACAGTTACCATTTTGAACGTTGGTATCCTTACATAACGATTCAATATTTTTAGATCCAGAACTGGTCTGAAGGAATTCTCCTTCTTTGGTACAATGAAGAGATTCGAATAAAACCCCAGCCCCTGTTCCAGAACTGGAACTGGCATAATTACTCCAGCTAATTCTAGATCTGATACACATTTCAGAAATGCTTGAGCTTTCACTGGATTTACTGGGACACGGGAAAGAAAAAATCTCTTTGCAGGAGGTCTTATCTTGAAACCAATTCTGTACCCTTCTGAAACAATGTTCTGAATCCAAAGATTGTGAACAGAATTGATCTAAATTTCTTTGAAAAAACATAACCTGCCCCCTACCAGCTGAGCTGGAATGAGGGCCGCACCTTCATGTGGACTTAGAGGCTGTCTTTGCTTTTCTAGAAGGCTTGGATTTATTCCAGACTGGAGATGGTTTCCAAACTGAAACTGCTCCTGAGGATGAAGGATCAGGTTTTTGTTCTTTGTTGAAACGAAAGGAACGAAAACGATTATTAGCCCTGTTTTTACCCTTAGATTTTTTATCCTGTGGTAAAAAAGTTCCTTTCCCACCAGTAACAGTTGAGATAATAGCAAGGGTAGAAATAGCCCCATCAACTTTAGGGATTTTGTCCCAAAATTCTAATCTGTCAGACGGCACAGGATATAATTGCTTAAAACGTTTAGAAGGAGTAAATGAATTACCCAAATTATTCCATTCTCTGGAAATTACTTCAGAAATAGCACCAGGAACAGGAAAAACTTCTGGAATAACCACAGGAGATTTAAAGACCTTATCTAAACGTTTAGATTTAGTATCAAGAGGACCAGAATCCTCAATTTCTAAAGCAATTAGTACTTCTTTAAGTAAAGAACGAATAAATTCCATTTTAAATAAATATGAAGATTTATCAGCATCAACCTCTGAGACAGAATCCTCTGAACCAGAAGAGTCATTAGAATCAGAATGATGTTCATTTAAAAATTCATCTGTATAAAGAGAAGTTTTAAAAGATTTTTTATGTTTACTAGAAGGAGGAATAACAGACATAGCCTTCTTGATGGATTCAGAAACAAAATCTATTATGTTATCAGGAACATTCTGCACCTTAGATGTTGAGGGAACTGCAACAGGCAATGGTACATTACTAAAGGAAATATTATCTGCATTAACAAGTTTGTCATGACAATTAATACAAACAACAGCTGGAGGAACAGCTACCAAAAGTTTACAGCAGATACACTTAGCTTTGGTAGTTCCAGCACCAGACAACGATTTTCCTGAAGTATCTTCTGACTCAGATGCAACGTGAGACATCTTGCAATATGTAAGAGAAAAAAACAACATGTAAAGCAAAATTGATCAAATTCCTTAAATGACAGTTTCAGGAATGGGAAAAAATGCCAAGTAACAAGCTTCTAGCAACCAGAAGCAAAGAAAAATGAGACTTAAATAATGTGGAGACAAAGGCGACGCCCATATTTTTTTAGCGCCAAATAAGACGCCCACATTATTTGGCGGCAAAATGACGCCACGTCCGGAACGCCGACATTTTTGGCGCAAAAGAACGTCAAAAAATAACGTAACTTCCGGCGACACGTATGACGCCGGAAACAGAAAGATTTTTTTTTTGCGCCAAAAAAATCCGCGCCAAAAATGACGCAATAAAATGAAGCATTTTCAGCCCCCGCGAGCCTAACAGCCCACAGGGAAAAAAGTCAAATTTTTAAGGTAAGAAAAATAATTGATTCAAGTGCATTATCCCAAATATGAAACTGACTGTCTGAAAATAAGAAATGTTGAACATCCTGAGTCAAGGCAAATAAATGTTTGAATACATATATTTAGAACTTTATAAACAAAGTGCCCAACCATAGCTAGGAGTGTCACAGAAAATAAGACTTACTTACCCCAGGACACTCATCTACATATAGTAGATAGCCAAACCAGTACTGAAACGAGAATCAGCAGAGGTAATGGTATATATAAGAGTATATCGTCGATCTGAAAAGGGAGGTAAGAGATGAATCTCTACGACCGATAACAGAGAACCTATGAAATAGACCCCTTAGAAGGAGATCACTGCATTCAAATAGGCAATACTCCTCACATCCCTCTGACATTCACTGCACGCTGAGAGGAAAACCGGGCTCCAACTTGCTGCGGAGCGCATATCAACGTAGAATCTAGCACAAACTTACTTCACCACCTCCATCGGAGGCAAAGTTTGTAAAACTGAATTGTGGGTGTGGTGAGGGGTGTATTTATAGGCATTTTGAGGTTTGGGAAACTTTGCCCCTCCTGGTAGGAATGTATATCCCATACGTCACTAGCTCATGGACTCTTGCTAATTACATGAAAGAAACAAAGGATACTTACTGCCTTGAGCTTTTAGTCAGTACATAATTGGTACCATTACCAAGTTATGATGATGTAATCCAAAGTTTGAGATTTATTTAATAATACTTGAAGCTTGGACCCTGAAGCATTATTTCTAACAATAGAGCCTCAACGAAATATCAAAGACACAAGAGTCTACTATAATGTAAAGTGCCTTCTAGATGCAGGGTTTACTCAAAATACTGTACAGGCCAAAGCTGCTGGCTGAGAGGTAGATACCTTTACTAGAGGTCAGTCACCCCCCCCCCTCTTCCTAATAGTCCTACAGCTATCTTGTTTCCTTCCCTTTAGAGACCATCATATTAATAAGACAAATATTCTAAATATAATTGTCTTAAAATCTTTAGTTACACATAGAAAAACAAAACAACTCTGCAATGTTTTTATTAGTTATTTTGCTGACTTTTCCTGTAATTTGTGTTGTGCATCCATCGATATCATTAATCCTGCAACATACTATACAGTCTTTGTTTAATCAGCACAGGAGCTCATTTGTATCTGTAACCTATTAAGCTACAGAAATAAAAAGGTTGTTCAAGTGGTATGTCCCTGGACCAAAAACAAACTGGCAGTCTTATAGGCTTTTAAACTTACCCCAGGACACTCATCTACATGTTTGTAGAAAGCCAAACCAGTACTGAAACGAAAATCAGCAGAGGTAATGGTATATAAATAAGAGTATATCGTCGATCTGAAAAGGGAGGTAAGAGATGAATCTCTACGACCGATAACAGAGAACCTATGAAATAGACCCCGTAGAAGGAGATCACTGCATTCAAATAGGCAATACTCTCCTCACATCCCTCTGACATTCACTGCACGCTGAGAGGAAAACCGGGCTCCAACCTGCTGCGGAGCGCATATCAACGTAGAATCTAGCACAAACTTACTTCACCACCTCCATAGGAGGCAAAGTTTGTAAAACTGATTTGTGGGTGTGGTGAGGGGTGTATTTGTAGGCATTTTGAGGTTTGGGAAACTTTGCCCCTCCTGGTAGGAATGTATATCCCATACGTCACTAGCTCATGGACTCTTGCTAATTACATGAAAGAAAATAACATTTTTGGTGTTTACCATCCCTTTAAGAGTAAACCTAGGTGGGCTCATGGGACCTCAGACGCGTGCAGGTGTTGTCAGCACTATATGGTAGCCTGACATAGAATACTAACGACACATGCATACTCATGAGGTCCCATGAAAAAACCTTCAACAAAAGATACAATGTGAAAATAGAAGTAAATTGGAAAGTTGTTTAAAAATACATGCTTTATCAAAAGGGGTTATCAGAATGGCACAGCTTGATTAAAAAGTAGGTTACTGTGCATATTCATTAGTGATCAATTAAAGTCCATCTAAAATATCACTTAGACTCCAGGCCTGATTTTAAAACATGTAACGTTTGCTATCACTTTAAGGATATTCAAGCTATAAAGCTCTCTATGAAAAGTTGCTTTGTTTGCAACATATATCGTAATTTGTAACCTTGAGTCTGTTCAAAATAATGAAGAAAAAAAAATTGCAGAAAAGTTTCAAATTGCTAAATGTAGTTTTTGGAACAAAATTGCCATGTGATGGGAAAAAAAAATAAGTCAATAATCTTACTGTTTAGCAATGAAACATTAAACTTTTTAGTGTTGTGTAAATTGTGTAAAAACAAAAGGGTGTTTGTACTCAGATGGGTTATATTCTTGTATCATGTGGGCAACAGCTGTAATATTTAAAATAAATACAAATGGTACCCACAAATAATTTAGCATGATACCATTTCCAAAACTTTCATATCAGGATTTCATGGTTTCCCCAGATTTGATTAAACATAGATTAAACGTGGGGCAACATTTGTAAGACATTTATATAAATCTGATCGATAGAACTTAGTGACCTCTCCTGTGAGAATTCAGCAACTTCTTTCTTGAGTAGACCCAAGCGTGGAGGAGCTTCTTCTAAATGCTACACCATGAGTGTTTTCTGCTATCAGTTGTCATCATATTCTATACAGCATTTCATGTTAATGAAGTTTCCCCATATCAACTTTTCAACTAGACCACTCTTAGTTGTTGCAGAGAAAAATATTTTCAGAAAAATTCTAATGTTGCAGCAATATTAACCATTTCCCCCTAAAATATGTGGCTATGTTAAGTATGTATTTATGGTGGTGATATTTTAATAATGCAGTATTTTATATTAGAAAAATTTGCACCTGCTAATTAGTCTTATTGTTTACAAAATATGCATCATAATTACATTTTAGTACAGAGAAACACTAATGTTTGCATAGGCTTATGGACCTGATGATATAAACCTCTCTGCTCTGGCAAGATTATCTCACCAGTGCTGTGAGGTACCTCAAAATAAGTTTTTGCTTGAGAGCTCTGGATGTGAAGAGGAGACACTCTCATATAATGCTCAGAAAAAGACCCCAACGATTTATGTAATTTCTCTCCATTACTGTAAAGGTTTTGATAATCGGACCCTATGTGCTTAAAGGGACAGTATACTGTAAAAAAAAATTTCCCTTAATATATTTCCAATGACTTCTTATATCAGCTGCAGAGTATACAATGTATGATACATTTCATTTTCAGGTTTATTTGTGTATATGAAATTGTTGGTTTTGTGCTTTGAAACCACAGCCTATTACAATGGGTTGAGCTTGCAGGTAATTTTATATCTCATTATGTTATTACTTTGTGTACACACACTTCCTTCCTTATCTTATATATGTTTGTAAACCAAAGCCCAATACTTAGAGAGAACAATGCAAAATTATATATTTTTTTATTTTCTCTTCTACACCCCACTGGGAGTGTAGTTTCTGCTGACAAAGGTCAGTAGCCATCAATCAGCATTGGAGCAGTGGGTTAAACATATTGTTATATACTAGAAATAGCACAATAATAAAATGCTTCAGCCCATTCCTGGATATTTATGTCCCTCTAACAAAACTACATTTAATTTGTTCTGTATACCCTAAACTGTGTTCACTAGAACCCAGATGTTCTATTAGATGCGGTAAGTGGCTCCATTATCCCAAAATATTTCTTTCTTGGAAAGTTACACACTGGATCAAATAGTCAAGTGCTACAGTTGTAGTCTTCAGTTACAGGTTCTGGAAGCAAATAGTCAAGTGCTACAGTTGTAGTCTTCAGTTACAGGTTCTGGAAGCAAATAGTCAAGTGCTACAGTTGTAGTCTTCAGTTACAGGTTCTGGAAGCAAATAGTCAAGTGCTACAGTTGTAGTCTTCAGTTACAGGTTCTGGAAGCAAATAGTCAAGTGCTACAGTTGTAGTCTTCAGTTACAGGTTCTGGAATCAAATAGTCAAGTGCTACAGTTGTAGTCTTCAGTTACAGGTTCTGGAAGCAAATAGTCAAGTGCTACAGTTGTAGTCTTCAGTTACAGGTTCTGGAAGCAAATAGTCAAGTGCTACAGTTGTAGTCTTCAGTTACAGGTTCTGGAAGCAAATAGTCAAGTGCTACATTTGTAGTCTTCAGTTACAGGTTCTGGAAGCAAATAGTCAAGTGCTACAGTTGTAGTCTTCAGTTACAGGTTAGGGGGCATATTTATCAAGCTCCGGATGGAGCTTGAGGCCCCTTGTTTCTGGCGAGCCTTCAGGCTCACCGGAAACAGAAGTTATGAAGCAGTGATCTAAAGACCGCTGCTCCATAACTTGTCCGCCTGCTTTGAGGCGGCGGACAGAAATCAACCCAATCGAATGCGATCGGGTTGATTGACACCCCCTGCTAGCGGCCGATTGGCCGCAAATCTGCAGGGGGCGGTATTGCACCAGCAGTTCACAAGAACTGCTGGTGCAATGATAAATGCCGACAGCGTATGCTGTCGGTATTTATCAATGTGCAGCGGACATGATACGCTACTTCATATCATGTCCGCTCGCACATTGATAAATATACCCCTTAGTGTGTTAAGAATGGATTTTCTAGACAGATTGTGTTTGACAATGAAGAGCATTTCAGGTTCCTGACATGTTATGGTTACCTATGGTTCTAGCTGGAGTCCCTGGAGTTCAACCTATACTTCTGAAGCCCTGAAAGGCTTTTATAGCCGAGTTAATTTCTAAAATGATTTGTTATACTACTTGTGAAGTGATAACCATTATTGCATATGTGACATTTTTCTCGATGCAAGAAGTGATTTGGCATCACTCCAATCTGTGTTCCTATCCAGTATGATCATAACAAAAATATTTATCATGCTTTGCACCCTTGGTTACTCCCATAAAACAGTCATTGCTTTTATGCTTTTGTTCTAGGAAGATTTAATGATGTGGTGTTTGAAAAACATCAGTATATCTTGGATTATTTCTCTCTCTATATTTATCTACCTATCAATATACATACAGATATACAGTTAAAGGGACACTCAAGTGAAACTTAACATTAAAGATTTAGATAGGACATAGAATTTTAAATATCTTTCCAATTTACTTCCATTAACAAAATGTGCACATTTTTCTCCAACATTGGTGTGTCCGGTCCACGGCGTCATCCTTACTTGTGGGATATTCTCTTCCCCAACAGGAAATGGCAAAGAGTCCCAGCAAAGCTGGTCACATGATCCCTCCTAGGCTCCGCCCACCCCAGTCATTCTCTTTGCCGTTGCACAGGCAACATCTCCACGGAGATGGTTAAGAGTTTTTTGGTGTTTACATGTAGTTTTATTCTTCTATCAAGTGTTTGTTATTTTAAAATAGTGCTGGTATGTACTATTTACTCTGAAACAGAAAAGGATGAAGATTTCTGTTTGTAAGAGGAAGATGATTTTAGCAGGCAGTAACTGAAATCAATTGCTGTTTCCACACAGGACTGTTGAGATGAAGTAACTTCAGTTGGGGGAAACAGTTAGCAGTCTTTTCTGCTTAAGGTATGACTAGCCATATTTCTAACAAGACCATGTAATGCTGGAAGGCTGTCATTTCCCCTCATGGGGACCAGTAAGCCATTTTCTTAGTTAAACATAAAAGAATAAAGGGCTTCAAAAAGGGCTTAAAAACTGGTAGACATTTTTCTGGGCTAAAACAGTTGCTTTACTAGGCATATTATGCAGATTCTAACTAATTATTGGTATTATAATCTTGGGGAACGTTTAGAAAAACGGCAGGCACTGTGTTGGACACCTTTTTCAGATGGGGGCCTTTCTAGTTATAGACAGAGCCTCATTCTGGGACTGTATAGGGGTTAAATGTAAAAACGGCTCCGGTTCCGTTAATTTAAGGGTTAAAGCTCTGAAATTTGGTGTGCAATACTTTTAATGCTTTAAGACACTGTGGTGAAATTTTGGTGAATTTTGAACAATTCCTTCATACTTTTTCACATATTCAGTAATAAAGTGTTTTCAGTTTGAAATTTAAAGTGACAGTAACGGTTTTATTTTAAAACGTTTTTTGTTCTTTGTTGACAAGTTTAAGCCTGTTTAACATGTCTGTACCATCAGATAAGCTATGTTCTATATGTATGAAAGCCAATGTGTCTCCCCATTTAAATTTATGTGATAATTGTGCCATAGTGTCCAAACAAAGTAAGGACAGTATTGCAACAGATAATGATATTGCCCAAGATGATTCCTCAAATGAGGGGAGTAAACATGATACTACATCATCCCCTACTGTGTCTACACCAGTTATGCCCACACAGGAGGCCCCTAGTACATCTAGTGCGCCAATACTTATTACCATGCAACAATTAACGGCTGTAATGGATAACTCCATAGCAAATCTTTTATCCAAAATGCCTACTTATCAGAGAAAGCGCGATTGCTCTGTTTTAAACACTGAAGAGCAAGAGGATGCTGATGATAACTGTTCTGACATACCCTCACACCAATCTCAAGGGGCCATGAGGGAGGTTTTGTCTGATGGAGAAATTTCAGATTCAGGAAAAATTTCTCATCAAGCTGAACCTGATGTTGTGACATTTAAATTTAAATTAGAACATCTCCGCGCACTGCTTAAGGAGGTGTTATCTACTCTGGATGATTGTGACAATTTGGTCATTCCAGAGAAATTATGTAAGATGGACAAGTTCCTAGAGGTTCCGGTGCCCCCCGACGCTTTTCCTATACCCAAGCGGGTGGCGGACATAGTAAATAAAGAGTGGGAAAGGCCCGGCATACCTTTTTGTTCCCCCCCCCCTATATTTAAGAAATTATTTCCTATAGTCGACCCCAGAAAGGACTTATGGCAGACAGTCCCCAAGGTCGAGGGGGCGGTTTCTACTCTAAACAAACGCACTACTATTCCTATCGAAGATAGTTGTGCTTTCAAAGATCCTATGGATAAGAAATTAGAGGGTTTGCTTAAAAAGATTTTTGTACAGCAAGGTTACCTTCTACAACCAATTTCATGCATTGTTCCTGTCACTACGGCAGCGTGTTTCTGGTTCGAGGAACTAGAAAAATCGCTCAGTAAAGAATCTTCGTATGAGGAGGTTATGGACAGAGTTCAAGCACTTAAATTGGCTAACTTTTGTTTTAGATGCCGCTTTGCAATTAGCTAGATTAGCGGCGAAAAATTCAGGGTTTGCTGTTGTGGCGCGCAGAGTGCTTTGGCTAAAGTCTTGGTCAGCGGATGTGTCTTCCAAGACAAAATTGCTTAACATTCCTTTCAAAGGTAAAACATTATTTGGACCTGATTTGAAAGAGATTATTTCAGACATCACTGGGGGAAAGGGCCACGCCCTCCCACAGGATAGGTCTTTTAAGGCTAATAATAAGCCTAATTTTCGTCCCTTTCGCAGAAACGGACCAGTCTCTAATTCTGTATCCTCTAAGCAAGAGGGTAATACTTCACAACCCAAACCAGCCTGGAAACCAATGCAAGGCTGGAACAAGGGTAAGCAGGCCAAGAAGCCTACCACTGCTACCAAAACAGCATGAAGGGATAGCCCCCGATCCGGGACCGGATCTAGTGGGGGGCAGACTTTCTCTCTTTGCTCAGGCTTGGGCAAGAGATGTTCAGGATCCTTGGGCGCTAGAAATAGTTTCTCAAGGTTATCTCCTGGAATTCAAGGAACTACCCCCAAGGGGAAGGTTCCACAGGTCTCAATTATCTTCAAACCAAATAAAGAGACAGGCATTCTTACATTGTGTAGAACAGTGATTTTTAACCTTTTTTTTGCAGTGGCACACTTTTTTACATTAAAAAATCCTGTGGCACACCACCATCCCAAATTTTTTTAAAAATCACACATTGTAGCCTAATACAGCATATATATATACACATACACACAAACACACACATACTGTATGTATTGTGCTGTTATGCCATGCCTCCTACAAACTACCCCTGCACTGGGAGTAAAAAACAAGCAAAGTTTAAAAAATATGTCACACTGTTGTCAGTCTGCCGTGGCACACCTGAGGATCTCTCATGGCACACTAGTGTGCCATGGCACACTGGTTGAAAAACACTGGTGTAGAAGACCTGTTAAAGATGGGAGTGATACATCCAGTTCCAATAAGAGAACAAGGAATGGGATTTTATTCCAATCTGTTCATAGTTCCCAAAAAAGAGGGAACATTCAGACCAATTTTGGATCTAAAGATCCTAAACAAATTTCTCAGGGTACCATCGTTCAAAATGGAAACTATTCGAACGATCCTACCTACTATCCAGGAAAATCAATTTATGACTACCGTGGATTTAAAGGATGCGTACCTACATATTCCTATCCACAAGGAACATCATCAGTTCCTAAGGTTCGCTTTTCTGGACAAGCATTACCAGTTTGTGGCACTTCCATTTGGATTAGCCACTGCTCCAAGGATTTTCACAAAGGTACTAGGGTCCCTTCTAGCGGTTCTAAGAACAAGGGGCATTGCAGTAGTACCTTACTTGGACAACATCCTGATTCAAGCGTCGTCCCTGTCAAAAGCAAAGGCTCATACGGACATCGTCCTAGCCTTTCTCAGATCTGACGGATGGAAGGTGAACAAAGAAAAAAGTTCTCTGTCCCCGTCAACAAGAGTTCCCTTCTTGGGAACAATAATAGATTCCTTAGAAATTAGGATTTTTCTGACAGAGGTCAGAAAATCAAAACTTCTAAGCTCTTGTCAAGTACTTCATTCTGTTCCTCGTCCTTCCATAGCGCAGTGCATGGAAGTAATAGGATTGATGGTTGCAACAATGGACATAGTTCCTTTTGCACAAATTCATCTAAGACCATTACAACTGTGCATGCTCAGACAGTGGAATGGGGATTATACAGACTTGTCTCCGACGATTTAAGTAGATCAAAAGACCAGAGATTCACTCCGTTGGTGGCTGACCCTGGACAATCTGTCACAGGGAATGAGCTTCCGCAGACCAGAGTGGGTCATTGTCACGACCGACGCCAGCCTAGTGGGCTGGGGCGCGGTCTGGGAATCCCTGAAAGCTCAGGGTCTATGGTCTCGGGAAGAGTCTCTTCTCCCGATAAACATTCTGGAACTGAGAGCGATATTCAATGCTCTCAGAGCTTGGCCTCAACTAGCAAAGGCCAAATTCATAAGGTTTCAGTCAGACAACATGACGACCGTTGCATATATCAATCATCAGGGGGGAACAAGGACTTCCCTGGCGATGGAGGAAGTGACCAAGATAATTCAATGGGCGGAGGATCACTCCTGCCACTTGTCTGCGATCCACATCCCAGGAGTGGAAAATTGGGAAGCGGATTTTCTGAGTCGTCAGACATTCCATCCGGGGGAGTGGGAACTCCATCCGGAAATCTTTGCCCAAATAACTCAATTATGGGGCATTCCAGACATCGATCTGATGGCGTCTCGTCAGAACTTCAAGGTTCCTTGCTACGGGTCCAGATCCAGGGATCCCAAGGCGACCCTAGTAGATGCACTAGTAGCACCTTGGACCTTCAACCTAGCTTATGTATTCCCACCGTTTCCTCTCATCCCCAGGCTGGTAGCCAGGATCAATCAGGAGAGGGCCTCAGTGATCTTGATAGCTCCTGCGTGGCCACGCAGGACTTGGTATGCAGACCTGGTGAATATGTCATCGGCTCCACCATGGAAGCTACCTTTGAGACAGGACCTTCTTGTTCAGGGTCCATTCGAACATCCGAATCTGGTTTCCCTCCAACTGACGGCTTGGAGATTGAACGCTTGATTTTATCAAAGCGTGGGTTTTCAGATTCTGTAATAGATACTCTGATTCAGGCTAGAAAGCCTGTAACTAGAAAAATTTACCATAAAATATGGAAAAAATATATCTGTTGGTGTGAATCTAAAGGATTCCCATGGAACAAGATAAAAATTCCTAAGATTCTATCCTTTCTACAAGAAGGTTTGGAGAAAGGATTATCTGCAAGTTCTCTGAAGGGACAGATCTCTGCTTTATCTGTTTTACTTCACAAAAGACTGGCAGCTGTGCCAGATGTTCAAGCATTTGTTCAGGCTCTGGTTAGGATCAAGCCTGTTTACAGACCTTTGACTCCTCCCTGGAGTCTAAATCTAGTTCTTTCAGTTCTTCAAGGGGTTCCGTTTGAACCCTTACATTCCGTAGATATTAAGTTATTATCTTGGAAAGTTTTGTTTTTGGTTGCAATTTCTTCTGCTAGAAGAGTTTCAGAGTTATCTGCTCTGCAGTGTTCTCCGCCCTATCTGGTGTTCCATGCAGATAAGGTGGTTTTGCGTACTAAGCCTGGTTTTCTTCTGAAAGTTGTTTCCAACAAAAATATTAACCAGGAGATAGTTGTACCTTCTTTGTGTCCGAATCCAGTTTCAAAGAAGGAACGTTTGTTACACAATTTGGACGTAGTCCGTGCTCTAAAATTCTATTTAGAGGCTACTAAAGATTTCAGACAAACATCTTCCTTGTTTGTTGTTTATTCTGGTAAAAGGAGAGGTCAAAAAGCGACTTCTACCTCTCTTTCCTTTTGGCTTAAAAGCATTATCCGATTGGCTTATGAGACTGCCGGACGGCAGCCTCCTGAAAGAATCACAGCTCACTCCACTAGGGCTGTGGCTTCCACATGGGCCTTCAAGAACGAGGCTTCTGTTGACCAGATATGTAAGGCAGCGACTTGGTCTTCACTGCACACTTTTGCCAAATTTTACAAATTTGATACTTTTGCTTCTTCGGAGGCTATTTTTGGGAGAAAGGTTTTGCAAGCTGTGGTGCCTTCCATTTAGGTGACCTGATTTGCTCCCTCCCTTCATCCGTGTCCTAAAGCTTTGGTATTGGTTCCCACAAGTAAGGATGACGCCGTGGACCGGACACACCAATGTTGGAGAAAACAGAATTTATGCTTACCTGATAAATTACTTTCTCCAACGGTGTGTCCGGTCCACGGCCCGCCCTGGTTTTTTAATCAGGTCTGATGAATTATTTTCTCTAACTACAGTCACCACGGTATCATATGGTTTCTCCTATATATATTTCCTCCTGTCCGTCGGTCGAATGACTGGGGTGGGCGGAGCCTAGGAGGGATCATGTGACCAGCTTTGCTGGGACTCTTTGCCATTTCCTGTTGGGGAAGAGAATATCCCACAAGTAAGGATGACGCCGTGGACCGGACACACCGTTGGAGAAAGTAATTTATCAGGTAAGCATAAATTCTGTTTTCTTTTATATTTACACTTTTTGAGTCCCCAGCTCCTACAGAGCATGTGCAAGAATTCACAGAATATACGTATATGCATTTGTGATTGGCTGATGGCTGTCACATGGTAGAGGGGGAGTGGAAATCGACATAACTTTGAAATTTGTCAGAAAAAGATCTACTACTCATTTGAAGTTCAAACTAAGTGCTATTACATTGTCTTGTTATCTTGCATTAGTTGATTAAAAACATCTACTGTATTTACTGAAATGTGGATACAAAGCATATGTTTAAAAGCCTATAAGACTGCCAGTTTGTTTTTGGTCCAGGGACATACCACTTGAACAACCTTTTTATTTCTGTAGCTTAATAGGTTACAGATACAAATGAGCTCCTGTGCTGATTAAACAAAGACTGTATAGTATGTTGCAGGATTAATGATATCGATGGATGCACAACACAAATTACAGGAAAAGTCAGCAAAATAACTAATAAAAACATTGCAGAGTTGTTTTGTTTTTCTATGTGTAACTAAAGATTTTAAGACAATTATATTTAGAATATTTGTCTTATTAATATGATGGTCTCTAAAGGGAAGGAAACAAGATAGCTGTAGGACTATTAGGAAGAGGGGGGGGGGGTGACTGACCTCTAGTAAAGGTATCTACCTCTCAGCCAGCAGCTTTGGCCTGTACAGTATTTTGAGTAAACCCTGCATCTAGAAGGCACTTTACATTATAGTAGACTCTTGTGTCTTTGATATTTCGTTGAGGCTCTATTGTTAGAAATAATGCTTCAGGGTCCAAGCTTCAAGTATTATTAAATAAATCTCAAACTTTGGATTACATCATCATAACTTGGTAATGGTACCAATTATGTACTGACTAAAAGCTCAAGGCAGTAAGTATCCTTTGTTTTTCGTTGATATAAAGATGGAATTTCACTCACACAGACAAGAATCAAATATTACAAGCAAACAAATCACTATCTAGTAAGTAGGAAAGTGATTTATGCCATAATTACGCTACATGAAAATATTCAGGGTATATGCTATGAAAACAATTCACGTACAGTTTAAAAAGTGATTATAAACCTATGTTAGTGTTTAACACTATACCAATAGAGAAAAATAAAGAGTCGTTTATAATGTGCACTCCCTTGTGCTAATAATTAAAAAAGGATATAGTCTGTTAAATAGTAAGGATGATTCCACTCTTGGATACATTATAGACCTCAAAGAGAGAGGAAATAACACAAAGTGAAGCTCTGTGAAACAAGGTTAGGGTAAACCTTACTCACATGGTTTTTCAGAGCTATATCTGAGCTCTCGGGTAAGATAGCATGTGGTATAACACAACCACTATGGTGGGACCAGAACAGGCACCAAATCATGGTAAGTATGGATTTATTGTTAATAACAAAGTAACAGGACTGTACGTATAAGGCATACATGGACTTGTCCCATCCAATGCTAGTTCTGCGGGACAGAAATGCCGATAGTCACTCAGTGTTCTAAACCAGTCATTGAACCAGTAAGTCATATAAATAGAAACCTTTTTTTTTCTCATGTATTATCTGGGCCTGAGTACAAACTCTTCCACCATCTCTGTATCATCACTGTACTACACAAGTAAGAAGAATTATACTTTGTTACTACTATTTTTGTGAAGTCTTGTGTTGAACATGCAAAGGATATATAATACAACTGTTTAAATTACTCAGAACAATGTGACTTTATTTTTTTTGTCAAAAGCTAAGTTCTTCTCAAAATAATGTTAATGAGCTTAAAGGTCCATTAAATCTGGCAGAATTGCATAATCCACAAATGCACAATATGAAGACAATGCAATACCACTGAATTTCAAATGAGTAGCATTTATGATGAATGTAAAGGTTACCTTTCATTTCCCTTTATCATGTGACAACTATTAGCCAGTTACAGACTTGTATACCTATATACTATGAAGTGCACATGCTTAGTAGCAGCTGGTGCCTTTGAATTTGATCTCCAGCCAGTAATTCTTTTCTGGTTTCCCACTTACTGAGGTTCCTCTTTCACTAGGTATTAATGCTATTCAAGATTTTTGAGTATGATTAATGGTTTTATGATGATATATTGAAACATTTTATTTGTAACTCTGCACTCCCTTAAATTACTTTTGCAGCACAAATGAGCCTTTTAGCTACCCTTTTAATAACTAGGTTATGCCTGTGCTCTTTTAGAGTATGGCTCAACAAGTACAATGCATCGTGGCACCTAATATATGGGCTATGGAACCCGGTAAAATCCCAATCACAAAATATGTGTTTACTGATAAAATTTCAAACTTCACGGTATAGAACAAGGGTTGGCTTTGCCGAATATCTATAACTGTAAGAAGATGGTGACACAAGGTTCTAGATACTGTAAGTAGCATTTTTCAAAACTTGATTTGTGGGAGGTCTATTCACTAAAAAACCTGTACAAAAGATCTTGGTCACCAATAAACAAAACATAATGGCAAACTAGTAAATGTCGATCACAACTATGCAATTGCTGATAGATATCACGATTAAAGGGATACTAAACACAATTTTTTTCTTTCATGATTCAGATAGAGCATGCAATTTAAATAAACTTTCTAATTTACTCCTGTCATATATACCTCTGCCTAAGGGCTGTCACTAAATGAGTGTTTAGCAACAGATGTATATGTATGATTCTCGCAAAAGAAGATATTCTTCTTTGAAATTGTATATTTTTCTAATCATGATTTTATAATTTATTCTAATCATGATTTTATAACTCCACAACTCCTATTATCAATTTTTCTTCATTCTCTTGCTGTCTTTATTTGAAAAGCAGAAACCTAAGCTTCGGAGCCAGTCCATTTTTATTCAGAACCTGGGTAGCGGGTTTCTGATTGTTGGCTAAATGTAGTGCTGAACCAAAAATAGGCCGGCTCATAACCTTAGATTCCTGCTTTTTCAAATAAAGATAGCAAGAGCATAAGGAAAAATTGATAATAGGAGTAAATTAGAAAGTTGCTTAAAATTGCCTGCTCTGTCTGAATCATGAAAGGGAAAAAAAAAATGTTTTTGGTATCCCTTTAAGAAGATGAAATTACTGTAGCATATAATTACAAAAATGCAAGTATGAAATAAAAAACACATTGCTAGCATGAGATCTGTTAAAATCCCATTATAGAGGGTGAGAAAGTTATGTCCACTTTCTTTTTATGGAAATGAAAGGACCAGTAAATACAGTAGATTTGTATAATCAACAAATGCAGGATAACAAGACAATGCGATAGCACTTAGGGGCCGATTTATCAAGGGCTGAATGGCCCCTGATGCCCCTGTTTACGCAAAAACCTTCAGGCTCGCCGGAAACCGCAGATATGAAGCAGCGGTCATAAGACCGTTGCTCCTTAACTGGTCCACTGCCTCTGAGGCTGCGGACATCAATCCTCCTGATCCTATACGATCGAGTTGATTAACACTCCCTGCTAGCGGCCGAATGGCTGGGAATCTGCAGGGAGCGGCATTGCACAAGCAGTTCACCAGAACTTCTTGTGCAGTGATAAATATGCTGTCGGCATTTAGCGATGTCTGTCGGACATGATGTGCTACGGCTTATCATGCCGGACAGACATTGATAAATCAGCCCCACAGTCTGAATTTCAGATGAGTAGTAGATTTTTTTTCTAACAAATTTCAAAGTTATGTCTATTTCCACTCCCACTGCATCACATGACAGCCATCAGCCAATCACAAATGCATATACGTATATTCTGTGAATTCTTGCACATGCTCAGTAGGAGCTGGTGACTCAAAAAGTGTAAATATAAAAAGACTGTGTGCATTTTGTTAATGGAAGAAAATTGAAAAGTTGTTTCAAACTGCCTGCTCTATTTGAATCCATGAAAGTTTATTTTGCCTTGAGTGTCCCTTTTAATTTCCCACAATGTTCTTTGTGATTTTTTTATGAAAATCTTGTGAAAACAGAAAATAAGGTTTACTTAAAGGGACATGAAACCCAATTTTTTTTCTTTCATGGTTTAGAAAGAGCATGTCATTTTAAACAACTTTCTAATTTACTTCTATTATCTAATTTGCTTCATTCTCTTGATGTCACTGGCTGAAAAGCATATCTTGATATGCTCAGTAGCTGCTGATTGGTTGCTGTACATAGAGGCCTTGTGTGATTGGCTCACACATGTGCATTGCTATTTCTTCAACAAAGAATATCTAAAGAATTGAGCAAATTAGATAATAGAAGTAAATTGGGAAGTTGTTTAAAATTGCATTCCCTATCTGAATCATGAAAGTTTAATTTTGACTAGACTGTCCCTTTAATAAATAAAAATGTATTTTAAAAAAAACAAAAAACACAGGGACTCCATTAACCCATTTTGAATTTCACTGGTTGGTATCTACTATCGATGGTTCAGGGTGCTGTTGTGGGAAAATTGAGATTAAATCTTGTGACAGTTATAAATCTCGGCTATTTTTGACTCAGAAGATTGTGATCACTTTAACAAAAAAAAAGTTTTACAATATTAAAAAAAAATGGATAAATCCTCAGACACTTTATTTATTATTATTTATTTATTTGTTTACAAAAGTGTCTCTAATTTTCTATAAGAAAATAAAATCTGGGCATAGCACTGGCAGCCTTTATGTATCTAGTATAAATAGTATTTGGCTTCTACCACAGCCTATGTTTAGTAGAGGCAATGTAGGCGTCCGCTTGCTTCCTCTGTTTTATTTATGCACTTTTTGACCCTCAGACACTTGGCACAACGATTAAAAAACACACTGCCAACATTACATGTTAGATGCAGTGAGGTTTCAGCTAATTAGACCCTATTGTAGCAATATTGTAAACTATGTAAAATAAAAGTGCATTGAAAATTGTAAATGCTCTGATTTGCCACAGATATATACGCGTTAATAAAACTATTTATTAAAATAGTTGAGGCCTTATTTAAAGGGATATTAAGCATTTCTTCTTTCTTGTGACAATTGTTCTTTAAGGGACATTAAACACTTTGAGATGGTAATATAAAATGATAAATTGTATATAATAAAACAACTCTGCAATATACTTTCATTATTTATTTTGTCCTCTTTGCCTGTAATTCCATTCTGAAATTGTGAGCTTTTCAGTTCCTGTTAGAAATGGAAGTGCAGAACACTGTTAAATCCAGCACAACCATTGGCTGTACACTCTAGTGACCTATGTATAACTGTCCCTAATTGGCCACAGCAGAGAAGGTAACACAAGTTACAACATGGCTGGGAGCTCCCAGTGTTTTATAGACACTAAAACTTTACACTTATTTTGTCACTTTTTAAACAACTAATGAAACTTTAAAAAATACATCTACATGTTAGTCATGGACTAATCTTTTCTTTGAATGCATCATTCTATCTAGCATGTATTTAGTGTTTAATGTCCCTTTAAATGTCCCACAAAAAAAAAATAAATCTGTAACCTAGGTTTTCATAAGGCTGTAGATGCCTAAACCAGCAATTTTGATTTGCAGGTTACAGAGCTTGCTTTTTGGCCTTTATAGAGAGCATGGGGCAAGAACATCATTGTACAAAATGAAAGTTGTTTAATGTCCTTTTTAAATCCTTGCAACCATTGAGATTATGTTATGGTCCTACTAAGTCCTCCTTTTAACCCCTAGATGCCATGCTGTCCTATAAGTGCATGGCTTCAAGGGACATGAAACCCCAAAAAAATATTTCATGATTTAGACAGAGAATACCATTTTAAACAACTTTCCAATTAACTTCTATTATCTATTTTGCTTCCTTCTCTTGTTATACTTTGCTGAAAGTTTTATCTAGGAAAGCTCAGGAGTAGCAAAGAACCTAGGTTCACCCATGTGTTCAGTTAGAAACCAGTAGTCCATTGCTTGTCATTCAACAAAGCATACTAAGAGAATGAAGACAAAAATGATAATAGGAGTAAATTAGAAACTTACTTAAAATTGCATGCTCTATCTGAATCATGAAAGAAAAAAAATTGGGTTTTGTGTCCCTTTAAATGCCTTTAGGCTTGGAACATCCTAACTTTTGCAGCACCCTGCTCCCTTCTGTGTACAAACACTGATTGATCCTACTGGGGGACGTGCCTAGCAATGGAGAAAGTTCCCTAGGAGCCAATACGCACCATTTTCATCACCATGATCATGTGCTTTCTTTTTGTTTATCATCTGAACTCGGATGGATGCGTCACTCCTGAAGGGGTTAATGACCAAAGAGTTCAGCTCAGTATTGTCTCTGTTTAGCTTTATGCTCTAATAAATAAATATCTAAATACCCTCAGATGCACGTTTGTGTCCCTTTAAGATTTACTTTTCAATAAAGACAAGTAAAAAGGTGGCCCCTTTAAAGTGATATGAAACTTGAAATAAAACTTTTATGATTTAGATAGAGCATGCCATTTTATATGATTTCTCAATTTACTTCTCTGACCATACTTCTTTCTTTTGGTATTTTTGTTGAAAAACATACTTATGCAAACTTAGGAGCATCACTTCACTCCCAGGAGCAAGCTGTTGATTGGTGGTTACACTAGATGTGTTAAGCTAGCTCCCAGTAGTAAATTACTTATATGGAGCTGATTTTAACATCGTGTTTAACATCTTTGAATGGATAAACACACAGTTCTATGCAATAATGGTGTCAATAATAAAAAAACAAACACATTTGTACTTTTATGATCTCTTACTTTATGTTGTGCAGCAGGATTTGAACAGGAAATGCTCATTACTTTTCTGTACTCACAATCTGATTTGAATGCAACTTAAAGGGCCACTAAACCCAAAATCTTTCTTTCATGACTCAGATAGATAATACAAATTTAAACAACATTACAATTTACTTCTATTATTTATTTTGCTTCATTTTTTAGATATCCTTAGTTGAAGAAAAAGCAATGCACATGGGTGAGCCAATCACACGAGGCTTCTATGTTCAGTAACCAATCAGCAGCTACTGAGCATATCTAGATATGCTTTCCAGCAAAGAATATCAAGAGAATAAAACAAATTATATAATAGAAGTAAATTAGAAAGATGTTTAAAATTGCATTCTCTTTCTAAATCATGAAAGAAAAAATGTGGGTTTCATGTCCCTTTAATACTTCCACGCTGTGGCCATCAATGCATAGAAAGTATGGAATGTTGCAGTCCCACAATCTGATACTGGGCACATATCCAAGTCATGGTGGCACTACATACGAAGAATATATGAATGGCTGGTATAATGCAGTAAAGTCAGTGGGAATCTTTATGTACAGCTCTACTATTTTCTCACAGGAGTGGTGTGGTCATGGACTGTCAAAACTCCTACACATACGTTGCTTTAAGAAGTAACACCCAGGCAAACACAATATGGCAGCTTCTCCGTGCTCAACAGGTCTTGTTGCCAGTGGTTGATTTAAGCACGTTCATGTGTGTTTATGGCTCAAGGCCAGCAAATGTTACTATGATGTGATTGAATGTGCAGCTCATCCATTAGATTCAGTGAGTCATTCTGAGTTAGATTGTCAGAAAGACCGCACCCGGCTTCTGAGCTCTTCAGTTTAGAGGAAACCTATACACAAATACATATATATACACACACACATATATACACACACACAAATAATCACACACACAAATAAATATATACACACACACATATACACATATACACACACATATACATACTCATACACACACACACACGCATATACATATATACACACACACATATACACATATACACACACATATACACATATACACACACATATACATACTCATATACACATATATATATATATATATATATACACACACATATACATACTCATACACACACACACATATATATATATATATATATATATATATATACACACACACGCATATACATATACACACACACAAAAACATATATATATACACACAGGCATATATATATACACGCACACCATACACTCACTGTATATCTGCAAATAAATAATGCAAGAGATCTAAAAAAAACATTTACCTGTTACCTGGTTAGCCTTTTCTCTTGTTAAGTGTATCCAGTCCACGGATCATCCATTACTTATGGGATATTAACTCCTCCCCAACAGGAAGTGCAAGAGGATTCACCCAGCAGAGCTGCTATATAGCTCCTCCCCTAACTGCCATTACCAGTCATTCTCTTGCACCCAGCAACTAGATAGGTCGTGTGAGAGGACTATGGTGATTATACTTAGTTTTATATCTTCAATCAAAAGTTTGTTATTTTAAAATAGCACCGGAGTGTGTTATTACCTCTCTGGCAGAGTTTGAGGAAGAATCTACCAGAGTTTTGCTATGATTTTAGCCGGAGTAGTTAAGATCATATTGCTGTTCTCGGCCATCTGAGGAGTGAGGTAAACTTCAGATCAGGGGACAGCGGGCAGATGAATCTGCATAGAGGTATGTAGCAGTTTTTATTTTCTGACAATGGAATTGATGAGAAAATCCTGCCATACCGATATAATGTCATGTATGTATACTTTACACTTCAGTATTCTGGGAGAATGGTACTTCACTAGAATTACACTGTAAGAAAGACATAAAGCTGTTTAATAACTAGAGATTATGTTTAACGTTTTTGCTGGAATGTAAAATCGTTTTCATTTGCTGAGGTACTGAGTGAATAAATGTTTGGGCACCATTTTTCCACTTGGCAGTTGCTTAAATCTGTTTTTTCTGTCAGTTTCTGTTCTCCCTCACTGCTGTGTGTGTGGGGGAGGGGCGCTTTTACTATGCATCAAATATTTCAGTCAGCAACTCATTGTATTCCCTGCATGATCCGGTTCATCTCTACAGAGCTCAGGGGTCTTCAAAACTTATTTTGAGGGAGGTAATTTCTCTCAGCAGAGCTGTGAGAATTATAGTTTGACTGAAATAAAAACTTTTATTCTGTAATTTGTTTCCTGCTTTCAGAAATTGTTATCTTTGCTAATGGGATTAAACCTTTGCTAAAGTTGTGTTGTTTACAAGGATTGAGGCTATAACTGTTTCAATTTATTAATTTTTAACTGTCATAGATCTTCTGTGCTTCTTAAAGGCACAGTACGTTTTAATATTATTCTATTTGAATTGTATTTCCAAGTTGCAAGTTTATTTGCTAGTGTGTTAAACATGTCTGATTCAGAAGATGATACCTGTGTCATTTGTTGCAATGCCAAAGTGGAGCCCAATAGAAATTTATGTACTAACTGTATTGATGCTACTTTAAATAAAAATCAATCTGTACAAATTGAACAAATTTCACCAAACAACGAGGGGAGAGTTATGCCGACTAACTCGCCTCACGTGTCAGTACCTACATCTCCCGCTCAGAGGGAGGTGCGTGATATTGTAGCGCCGAGTACAGCTGGGCGGCCATTACAAATCACATTACAGGATATGGCTACTGTTATGACTGAAGTTTTGGCTAAATTACCAGAACTAAGAGGTAAGCGTGATCACTCTGGGGTGAGAACAGAGTGCGCTGATAATATTAGGGCCATGTCAGACACTGCGTCACAATTTGCAGAACATGAGGACGGAGAGCTTCATTCTGCGGGTGACGGTTCTGATCCAAACAAACTGGATTCAGATATTTCAAATTTTAAATTTAAGCTGGAAAACCTCTGTGTATTACTAGGGGAGGTGTTAGCGGCTCTGAATGATTGTAACACAGTTGCAATACCAGAGAAAATGTGTAGGTTGGATAAATATTTTGCGGTACCGGCGAGTACTGACGTTTTTCCTATACCTAAGAGACTTACTGAAATTGTTACTAAGGAGTGGGATAGACCCGGTGTGCCGTTCTCACCCCCTCCGATATTTAGAAAGATGTTTCCAATAGACGCCACCACACGGGACTTATGGCAAACGGTCCCTAAGGTGGAGGGAGCAGTTTCTACTTTAGCTAAGCGTACCACTATCCCGGTGGAGGATAGCTGTGCCTTTTCAGATCCAATGGATAAAAAGTTAGAGGGTTACCTTAAGAAAATGTTTGTTCAACAAGGTTTTATATTGCAACCTCTTGCATGCATTGCGCCTGTCACGGCTGCAGCAGCATTTTGGTTTGAGTCTCTGGAAGAGACACTTGAATCAGCTCCATTAGATGAGATTACACACAAGCTTAAAGCCCTTAAGTTAGCTAACTCATTTATTTCAGATGCCGTAGTACATTTAACTAAACTTACGGCTAAGAATTCCGGATTCGCCATTCAGGCACGCAGAGCACTGTGGCTAAAATCCTGGTCAGCTGACGTTACTTCTAAATCTAAATTGCTTAATATACCTTTCAAAGGGCAGACCTTATTCGGGCCCGGGTTGAAAGAAATTATCGCTGACATTACAGGAGGTAAAGGCCATGCCCTGCCTCAAGACAGAGCCAAACCTAAGGCTAGACAGTCTAATTTTCGTTCCTTTCGTAATTTCAAAGCAGGAGCAGCATCAACTTCCTCTGCACCAAAACAGGAAGGAGCTGTTGCTCGCTACAGACAAGACTGGAGACCTAACCAGTCCTGGAACAAGGGCAAGCAGGCCAGGAAACCTGCTGCTGCTCCTAAGACAGCATGAATCGAGGGCCCCCGATCCGGGAACGGATCTAGTGGGGGGCAGACTTTCTCTCTTCGCCCAGGCTTGGGCAAGAGATGTCCAGGATCCCTGGGCGTTAGAGATCATATCTCAGGGATACCTTCTGGACTTCAAATTCTCTCCCCCAAGAGGGAGATTTCATCTGTCAAGGTTGTCAACAAACCAAATAAAGAAAGAGGCGTTTCTACGCTGCGTACAAGATCTTTTATTAATGGGAGTGATCCATCCGGTTCCGCGGTCGGAACAAGGACAAGGGTTTTACTCAAATCTGTTTGTGGTTCCCAAAAAAGAGGGAACTTTCAGGCCAATCTTGGATTTAAAGATCCTAAACAAATTCCTAAGAGTTCCATCGTTCAAAATGGAAACTATTCGGACAATTTTACCCATGATCCAAAAGGGTCAGTACATGACCACAGTGGATTTAAAGGATGCTTACCTTCACATACCGATTCACAAAGATCATTACCGGTATCTAAGGTTTGCCTTTCTAGACAGGCATTACCAGTTTGTAGCTCTTCCATTCGGATTGGCTACGGCTCCGAGAATCTTCACAAAGGTTCTGTGTGCTCTTCTGGCGGTACTAAGACCGCGAGGAATTGCGGTAGCTCCGTACCTAGACGACATTCTGATACAAGCTTGAAGCTTTCAAACTGCCAAGTCTCATACAGAGTTAGTACTGGCATTTCTAAGGTCGCATGGATGGAAGGTGAACGAAAAGAAGAGTTCTCTCTTTCCACTCACAAGAGTTCCCTTCTTGGGGACTCTTATAGATTCTGTAGAAATGAAGATTTACCTGACAGAAGACAGGTTAACAAAGCTTCAAAATGCATGCCGTGTCCTTCATTCCATTCAACACCCGTCAGTAGCTCAATGCATGGAGGTGATCGGCTTAATGGTAGCAGCAATGGACATAGTACCCTTTGCACGCCTACATCTCAGACCGCTGCAATTGTGCATGCTAAGTCAGTGGAATGGGGATTACTCAGACTTGTCCCCTACTCTGAATCTGGATCAAGAGACCAGAAATTCTCTTCTATGGTGGCTTTCTCGGCCACATCTGTCCAGGGGGATGCCATTCAGCAGGCCGGACTGGACAATTGTAACAACAGACGCCAGCCTACTAGGTTGGGGCGCTGTCTGGAATTCTCTGAAGGCTCAGGGACAATGGAATCAGGAGGAGAGTCTCCTACCAATAAACATTCTGGAATTGAGAGCAGTTCTCAATGCCCTTCTGGCTTGGCCCCAGTTAACAACTCGGGGGTTCATCAGGTTTCAGTCGGACAACATCACGACTGTAGCTTACATCAACCATCAGGGAGGGACAAGAAGCTCCCTAGCAATGATGGAAGTATCAAAGATAATTCGCTGGGCAGAGTCTCACTCTTGCCACCTGTCAGCAATCCACATCCCGGGAGTGGAGAACTGGGAGGCGGATTTCTTAAGTCGTCAGACTTTTCATCCGGGGGAGTGGGAACTTCATCCGGAGGTCTTTGCCCAAATACTTCGACGTTGGGGCAAACCAGAGATAGATCTCATGGCGTCTCGACAGAACGCCAAGCTTCCTCGTTACGGGTCCAGATCCAGGGATCCGGGAGCGGTTCTGATAGATGCTTTGACAGCACCTTGGACCTTCGGGATGGCTTATGTGTTTCCACCCTTCCCGATGCTTCCTCGATTGATTGCCAGAATCAAACAGGAGAGAGCATCAGTGATTCTAATAACGCCTGCATGGCCACGCAGGACTTGGTATGCAGATCTAGTGGACATGTCATCCTGTCCACCTTGGTCGCTACCTCTGAAACAGGACCTTCTGATCCAGGGTCCCTTCAAACATCAAAATCTAATTTCTCTGAAGCTGACTGCTTGGAAATTGAACGCTTGATTTTATCAAAACGTGGTTTTTCTGAGTCAGTTATTGATACCTTAATACAGGCTAGGAAGCCTGTTACCAGAAAGATTTACCATAAGATATGGCGCAAATACTTATATTGGTGCGAATCCAAGAGTTACTCATGGAGTAAGGTTAGGATTCCGAGGATATTGTCTTTTCTACAAGAAGGTTTAGAAAAGGGTTTATCCGCTAGTTCCTTAAAGGGACAGATTTCAGCTCTGTCCATTCTTTTACACAAACGTCTGTCAGAAGTTCCGGACGTTCAAGCTTTTTGTCAGGCTTTAGCTAGGATCAAGCCTGTGTTTAAAACTGTTGCTCCACCATGGAGTTTGAACTTAGTTCTTAATGTTTTACAGGGGGTTCCGTTTGAACCCCTTCATTCCATTGATATCAAGTTGTTATCTTGGAAAGTTCTGTTTTTAATGGCGATTTCCTCGGCTCGAAGAGTCTCTGAGTTATCTGCCTTACATTGTGATTCTCCTTATCTGATTTTTCATTC